>NC_143580.1:201927462-202089021 GCF_048544385.1 Mastigoproctus giganteus
TATGTATATATATATATATATAGATTTCCTACATATTACATCGATATAAACATTTTGAGTCCATTACATTAATATAGTCGCATTTCATACATATTCCACTATGTTAATAAATACTATACAAACCTGATATCATAGTACTGGCTGTCCATTGTTTTCAGGGAACGAAAAACTTCAGTTCATGGTTGCAGTTATATTTAGTATCAGACAAACACCAGATAGATGTCATTAGTTTATTCTTTCTTCATGGTTATGTCATAAAGGAATATAATGGTACGTCTCTGCTACTGTTTCCTATAAGTTGTGTTATTGCAAAAATAATCTAAAGTAATATTTAGCTTATTAAATATATCCAGTGTATTTAATGGAAAATTTTCCGTTGAGGCACTCCATGTTTATTAGGAACTCCTCACGGGCGGGCATAAGTCAATTTGTCTTCTCATTTCTCTTCATGGTCCATGAATGATATTTTCAAGTGATGGAGCATCTGTAATCTTTGTAATCATTTCAGATAGCACTCTGATGTTTTGGTAAGTGATCCTCGCTCTCCAATAGATCAGATTCAAGTTGGAGAACCGGACGGCTCCAGATATTGTAAATGGTTTCCCTGTCACTCTGTTCATCCACCTTATCAGCCAATATTCCAGACTCATGAACTTTCGGACATAAATGTCCAAATGGTCGGTGCATACATGGATATGGGGGACAACACAAGACTCCATGTACCGTATGCAGAGATCACGATTTCTGACGCCAACAAGCTCTTGCCTGACCCCCACACATCTCAACATTCATTTTAGCTTTGGTCTTGGCAAAGTGTTTTTTGAATGTAACATCCTCATCCCATGTAAGACCTAGGAATGTATGATAGTCAGTTTTAGTAATAGTCGTGCCATTAATGCGTATTGTCCCATAATATTTATTTTTCCGTTGCGTGAAAGACATTTGTGCAGTTTTCTCAGGGTTATTACTCACTCGAGTAGACTGCAGCTAATCTTCAAGGTCTCTGAGGTCTTTGGTAGTTTTATCTCTAACTTCTAAGATATTCTCACAGATCTTTTGATTCAGTAAAGTACTTAAAGTGGTTCGTTTATGACGAAACTTGGGGCGTTTTGCCAAAAATGGTTTTAGCAATGCTGCAAATAGTAATGGAGATAGTACTCGTCTTGGTACTACCTCTCCTTCTATAGTGGGTGTAATTGTGGTTGAGATTTTTGATTTCCAGTTTTCTGCATTTTGCCTTATTTATTTATCTGTTATTATTTTTGGAAAGATATATCAGATTATACTCAATTTCTTTAAATTTCAAAACGCATGTATTTAGAATGTGGCATAAAAAGGAATTACAAAAATATTAATGTAAGAAAATGATAGAACTCGCCTGAAATGTAATGCAATGTACATATTATCTAAATTATTTAGCATTGCCAGAGACAGTGCATCTTCACTGTATTTATAAAATGCTTAACTTAAACATGCCCATGACCTGCGAAAGTAATATATAATTTTTTTTATAAGGATGCATTATGCATGCATAAAAACATATTATAAAACGTTCTTAAAATTTTTTCATGCAGGAAGAATAAAAAAAATGACTTACGAAGTTTCGTTATTCTCAAATATGATCTCCCCTTCAAATCTTTCATAATCCTTAGCTTCTTTTGCAGTGCCCTCTATTGTCCTGAAGGGTAATATAACCTTTCCTCTGGCACCACTATACCTGTTTACTTTGAGACGAAATTCTCCTATAGACTCGGGAATTTCACTTTCTGCCGTATCGAAGGTGAAGATGCCGGAGTGATCATCGTCCAGAATCATGACCGTTGCGATGGACGGGGTGGCCAGCTTCACCGCTGGCAGACCGACTGCCATATCTGATGGCGTCACATACTGGGGGTTGTTAAGCCTAACGTAAAAATGTTCGTCTTCTTCGAAAACCTCGTCGTCGATAACGGTGATGAAGATTTCTTTTTGCGTTTCACCAGGTCGAAATATGAGAGTGCCTTCGCTCTTTTCGTAGTCCGAACCAGCATTCGCGGTACCATCCTCTGTGACATAGTCAACGGCAACAGACGCAGTCAGCTCTCCCTCACAAGCGACAGTAACACCAAATTTTCCCACGTTTTCCATGACAGTGTAATGACCAGGATCGAAAAACAGCGTAATGGCGTTATCTTTTGGTACTTTCTTTTCCTCATCTTCTTTCTTCTCTGTCTTCTCAAGCTTTCGTTTCATCAGATTGGTTCCTCCCATCAATTTGCGTGTGGCTTGGATACGATAGAAAGCTCTACTTTTGGGCCCACGATTCAAAATCTCCTCTCTGGCCATCATTTCAATGTCTTCCATGTTAGCATCTGGATGTTTTCTCCTGAGCTCCCGCAGTATCTGAATGTATTCCATCCTGTGTTCTTCAAACTCTCTAATCTCGTCGTTTGATTCCTCATCGAAGACCTTTAGCCCTCCGTCGGGGATATGATTTGACTTAGCTGCACCCATTTCTAAATCAATGTCTCCTTCTCCTCCAACGATCACTCCCCGTTTGTTCATTCGATATTTCTTGGAGAGATACTTGTAGATCAGAAGACGTCTGTCGGCTATATAGGCAGTTAAAACCGTCATGGGAAAGAAGAAGAAGGTTAGCAACCCTTCCCACACATCAATGACCCCGTAAGATGACCATGTTAGGATCAAATAGAGCCAGATGTAAGCGAAAACACTCCAAGTCATTGTGACGAAAAATACCCGAAGGTGCTTGATCCTTCTATTCTCACTCGAGGGCACTGACCACACGCAGATCGCAATGATTACAAACATATTAAAAGCTGCACTACCCACAATAGTACCAGGTCCCAACTCACCTGCTTCGAAATTTTGGGCATACACCTCAATTACTGACAGTAGAATTTCTGGTGCCGATGATCCCAGTGCCATTAAGGTCAAATTGGAAACTGTTTCGTTCCATATCCGTACGCTGATCGTCTGTGTCTCCCCGTTCGGTTTTTTGATCACCATTTCTTTTTCCTTCGATGTGATGACCTCGATGGCAGCCATGAAACGATCGGCAACGATAGATACTCCAACAAACATGTACACCAGTGCCACGAAGTAGACAAGTCCTCTCGCAAAGATATCACCTCCACTGAGGTTGTCATCTGGCAGCCACCGAGGTAGAATAAGGCCATCTTTACACTTGGTCGAATTGTCTGCTTCTACTGAAGGCGCCGCCGAAGCCAGAACTATAACACAAGCCAATACTTGACCTCTACTCCAGCGTTTACCACCCTTGGTCATCATATTTACTTAGTTTTAATTTGCCGCTGTGCGGCAGAAGTGTCGATGGCACGAATGTAAAGTGCCTATTTCTAATAAAACAAACGGGCTTTTGTCGATGAATTGGAGAGACACGAACACACACAGCTACCTCCAGCGCTGTTTCCTAGCCATGTGAGAAGACGATTCGTAGTCCATTAAGGATTGGTGATACCAGCCTCGAGTACTTGAGACAGATAATGGGTGCCTAAAAAATAGAAAAAAGAAGCGTAACTGTCAGAGTTGCTGCATAAAGTACTAATCTTTCATTGCTACACAGACTTAAGTCTGCATGAAGAAAAATCATTTACTCTCTCAGATAACACACTCTTGATAACAAAGAATATATAGCAAGTGGGAGGACCATTTCAGGTGGGGGCAGAGTACCGATACAAAGGTAAGGCTTTTCTTAGCGTATACACTACCATTGTGTCGATGCTTGTGACGTTTACTACTAGAGGCGCATTTCCCTTTGAGAATCACGTACCTTGCCCCTACCCAGTGACCTTAGCAAAGCTGAGTTTATTATATGTAACTTACTTTCGTCAACATTACACTCTTAATCTCCTCCCCTTCCTTTTTTCCCCCAGTTCTCCTTGCCGTCAGGAGCTCTCATTACTAATGCCATGCTTCTTTCAGCGAGTTTGTCTACGATATCTCTATTAATAGCTGGAGTATATAAATATTGCCTTTTCTTTTAATGTGTATATTTATTCTTGAACGGAAATCTACTTTTTTTTTTAGTTTTTATAAGTTTCAATAAGAGAAATTCAGCAAAATAAAAATATTTGAAGGGTTTTATTATTATTTTTAACTCAATCGTCATTCACGTCAAACTGAAATATTCCAGAGAACAGAGCAAATATTATATTTATACTCTATTTTTTCCTTCAAATATGAACGGAATATCCAACAAAAAAATAATTAAATGAAAAAGTATAGAAAATATATGAAAACTAATTACACTAACCTAATGAGTTTCCTCACAGTTCATTAGTAAGGTTAATTTTCATTTGAGCACCAGCCAGCAGATGAACGAATTTTAAATGGATCGTTGATGACGATCTTAAATAGCAGATACTGTATTCCTTTTTCAAGGTAAGCAGATTAGTTTAATGAAAACTTTAGTTAGCTGCTGCTAACGTTGTCCATAAAGGTTATGGCAATATTTTAATTATCTGGTATGCGTTATAAAATGAATCGGAATTGCTAAGACAAAATAACGATCAAAGATTTCCATCGAAAAAATATTCCGAATTGATATCTATGATTAAAACGCTGCTGTTATTTTTCGATAGAGCAAGTAAGGCAACGAGGCAGCAATGAATTATCTGTAAATGTTGTGTATTCCACGGCATATTTTTATTTTATTTTATTTATTTATTATTATTTTATTTATTTATTTATTTTTATTATTATTTTTTTTTTTTTTTTTGTTCGATGAAACGAACTTCCCCGTGAAATCCGTGCAATCCTGTCCGAAACCGACTTAGAGGAAAAGTATATTTGATAAGCATTTACTATTAGTTTCGGGAATAGCCACAAGTCTGTCTGCATTATATCGATAAAGTTTGTGAAGTGTTAAGGAATAAGAATGTGGTAATAGGGATTGATACAAATGCAAACTCGGTATTATGGTTAGTACTGTTAAACATAATAGAAGAGTACAATTTAAAGATTGTTTTTATGGGAATGGACTGAAATTTTTAAATAAGTTAGACCTGTTAAGTACCTCTGCACTTGGAGAATCGCATATTGATATAACAGTGTGTTGTAGTTTTGTGATAACTAGAGTAAAGAATTGGAGAGTGGTGGATGGATGTATAGTCTTCTAGTGACAACAGAGTTAGCCGAGATGAAATTGAACAGTTTCAAAGAAGGGTTAGAGAGGATGATGCAGATATATTTGTAGTAAGTACCATTAATTGGAGTAATTCTAAATAATAAGAAGAAATTTAAGTTTTAGAAAATGAACAAAAATGGAACAGCAGCTTAGCCGCCGATAGGACTAAATTTTTGCATTTTATTTTGCTTGAGGCTTCGTTGTTGTAGCGTTTTATAAGTTGCGTGTGTTCTGTGGTCAATATGATTGTTGTTGGACGAAAATACCGAGTTTCCGGAAGGATTGCTGTGCTGCCCTCGCCTGATACCGACTAACTTTTTTTTTATGGCAGTGCTCATTGCCATCACTTAAAATAAAGTACAAAATGCATGAAGAGGTGCATTACTTTGTGTAATGCTAACACTAACAATACATGAACATCAGCTTTCACAAAAAAAAAAAAAAAAAAAAAATTCCTTAGCCAAAAATGCCACTATATCTCATTTACAGGAGAAGCTTAACATACCCAGTGCATAATTATGTATGTTTTATTTAGTGTACAACCGTTTATGGTAGTATGATCGTTACGCTACTTTCCTTTCAAAGCTGTGTTCAGTTCTCGTAGCTAAACTTAAATGATTTATTTCGGGTGATAACGACAACTTCTAAACAGCTTTTCAAACTGTGCCCATGTCAGTAGGTCTCGAACGTGGTCTTTGTTCCTGACAGCCAAGGTTTTCATCTCATAACACAAGCTAACTGACTGTAGAATACGAAACAAATTAGAGATGTAATAGAACGTGTGAACTCCTCTGATCTTATGTTGTCCTGGAGTATAAACAGAATATTTATTTTTATTTGTATTATCTTCTTGGAGACGGCTCGAAAAACAGCTGAAATTTTCAAAAAGAGCATAATGGAAGTAGGGCTAATTTGGTCGCGGGAGGGGATATATATTTCACGCCTTACAAATACCAACACAACAGTTTTTGTACAAAAAACAGAAGCATAGCATCCCTAGACAAATCAAGGGCCGTCTAGGATTTGCCTTTTGGTGAAACGTATTGTTACCGAAAACAACCCCCACCCAAGAATTAAATAAGTGTTGCTTCGGGCTCGAAGAGGAGTTAATCCGCGCTTGACAATCTTTATAATTTTGTCTTGAATCCGCAAATTTATAAATCTGACATACAATTTTCAACTATAGACTAGAAAAAAAGCACAGAGTTGATATGAGATTTGGCAGAGTAAAGAAAATTGTATTGACAGTCTATAGTGAATCCCATATGCCTCTGCATCTTTGATCAGGATGTCAGAATTAACACATGGTCAGACACTTCCAGAATTCAGAGTGTAAAGCAAGAAGTTGTTCGGATTACCGAATTCTACATTTGCCACCATTTAAATATTTAAGAGTTCATCAAATTACGTCATACTTAGCTATCTCTAGAAAAGCTTCAGCAATATAGGGCATCAACTCCTCATGACTTTTAGGTCATTTTTCTTAGGTCATTTTTCACACAGTCGGTACAATCTCCTAATTGATATCGTGCCAGCAACTCTACAGAGGAAGTTGACATTATATCATCATCTCTCTTGCTTGTTTTATGTAATCAGGGAAGAAAATGGGGGTATGCGGGGATATGTTATACCTTAGTTCTGACAAGAAAAAAAAAAAAAAAATCAAAAAACGTATTCTATATGTGCAGATAATTTTTTCGTTATATTTCCAGTTCCAAAATTCAATTTCCACCAGTCTATAATTCCTTATCTCTATCTGCATTTTCTCATTCGTTTCCGTACCTTGCATTGAGAAAGACTTGATGGATTCTTAGTTTGAAATACATGCGTTATTCAACACATTATACCGGACTAACGTGCTTCTACGTAGTCACTTCAGCGTAAACACTATGCATTATTATTATTATACTGTTGAATTTCTCTTTGCTGTTCCTCTGACTTGAGAGATATTTCCCCCTACCTCTTTCTTTTATATATCTCCATCCCGTTTCAAATATTTGGATCACTACTGACATCTATGCTTAATCTTCAAATAGGCCTCTGGGGTTGGGAATATTCATATTAACTGCACAATCCTACACCAACCGTTATTAAATAAAATAAATAAATAGCGTTGTGTTATATTAAAATAATAATGATGCAAATAAATGAAATAAATAGAATGATATAATTTATTTATTGCTTGCAGTTTAAAATTTCATATTTTATTGTACTGAGTTACCTTTTTATCAGTTTTATCCGGTGGAATTACAGTATATCATTCTATTTATTTCATTTATTTGCATCATTATTATTTTAATGTAACACAACGCTATTTATTTATTTTATTTAATAACGATTGGTGTAGGATTGTGCAATTATTATGGACATCTATGCTTCTTTTCTTTTTTTACTTTCTTTTTATCAAATTGCTCATTTAATGATTGCTAACTGTTTTGTGAATTATTGTGCTAAATGAGTAGATATATTTCCTATTTTCTCCAATAATCGCACTATTTTATTTAATCTTTTATCCAATAAATAGTTAAAATGTTATGCAATATCAAAGTCTGTAATGTTTACATCAATGTATTTCTTCTTAATATTTCTTAACAATCTCATCACATTATTTATAACATAAAAGTAAGGAGGCGGTTCTGAAATTTTATTTCCTCAGCTTTCGTGTATTACCTCCTATCTGCCACATTAAGTCGATGACAGAGGATTAAGTCTGTCGACACATTTTATGACCCAGTCCGTTTTTGTAGCTTATAATCATTCATCTTATTTAACTAGTATGTTAGAGTAATCTTTAACTGTAGAGTCGCTTATGACAACTCCCTATTTCTCTATTAGCTTCTTAAAAAAGGAAAATTCAACTGTGATGCGTAATGAGTTGTGTATTTAATAGTTTAGTCCAAATTATAAAATTAATTTGTCATAGTTATCTTCTCCGGTTATGGATATAAAAATTACAGATGTTGACAACTTTCTCCAAAAAAAAAAAAAAAAAATTAGAAATAAACATCAGTCAAGTGGGATTGTCTTAAGAACCTGAAGATTTCCTTTAACTAAAGCGTACTTTTTTTTTGTTCATATTCCGACGATTCGACTAAAATCGTTGGCATGGTGAGCCTTCTTGGATGCCCTCGTCTCTGCATTACCAGCGTCAACTATTACCGAAAACCCGAAACCGCCAATTAACTCATTATAGTCAAGTCCTGTCATTTATCCATATCGTATTACAGTGCTTGCGATGAGTTCTAGGTGAATCGAAGAAAGAGCATTAGAAATGTCTCTGCAGGGATTATTTTCTCATTATCTTGCTGTAGTTCTTTCAACGTTCGGTCCAGTAATGGAGAAAACATTCAAGAAGACGACATTTATTTGAGCTACCATGCCTTATCGAAGCATTAAAAAAGTAACCCAATATCTTAATATTCCAACGCCGCAGAGCACATCTGTTTATTCTTTTCTCTGTACAAATTTATAAGTTTTCTTTCCGCTTAGTGAGTTATAACTCTTTCTTATCGGATGCTGCTACGATCAATCTTTCCATACTTTAAATGTACCGAAGGCGTTTTAGCAAACTTGAAAGAAAGAGACATTATTTGTCTTTGTCCCGGATAGACTAACTATTCTTTCCACTAATTTTCTTATTTTATTTCAGCCCTTCCTTACATCTTTCTAATACATATGCAATTAGAATTTCTGTTCCACTTTTTTCTTTGTGAAATAAAGTTTATATATTTAAGCATGTAGTTTTTTTTTTTTTTTTTTCGGTAAAATCCAGACTTTAGAATCTATACATTCAGAAAATGTTTCATACAAAAATATTAATTTTATTAATTTATGATATAAGAATCAACACGATTAAGCGGTTTATAAGTTATAGACTAGAAGACCCATACGCTTACTTAGTGAGGTAATTGTGCTTCTGATGTTTGTGGCATTAAACAGGACAACAGTGACGAAATGTGCGTTTTCGAAATTCAATATTGTTCATATGGGAACTAAGCAGAGGACGAAGTGGTGTGTGTGTGTGTGTGTGTGTGTGTGTGTGTGTGTGTGTGTGTGTGTGTGTGTGTGTGTGTGTGTGTGTGTGAGGTTAAACAGCTGGATGGACCATTTATTTTTACGAGTATAGCAAAAACAAAATACATAAAGAAATTCAGGCAATACTCTGGAGAAAAGATACTACTCACAATCCCAAGAGGAGACAGCTTCTTTACAAGAAACTCAGACTGTTGTGATTATTTATGTTTTGTTGATGTAGGAGAACTAGAATATACTATGAGAACTTTTCTTTCGTTATATATTTGTGGTAGCTTTCTACAGTCGGTGTTTACGAGTTTAATAATAACTTAATTAAGCGGTTACATAATGAATTATTGTTCATGTCTACACACAAAATGAAAAAATTATGTAGAAGCGAGTAAATTAACAAAAAATATCGTCACAAAACGCTCGTGATAAAAAGAAAAATTGTAAAATAATTCTTTTTTTCTGTTGGAGCGATAACGAGGACGATTAAATTTATCGAGACCATTAATTGAACTTCTCTGAGGAGCTTACACTTATTTATGGTAAATTTTGAATTTTAATAGTAAGGTAAATCAGTATAGACTTGGAAAGGATCAACACTTGATCATATGGTACAGCCCATCTTTTTCGGGCCTTCTTCTTGTGACTTGTATGAAGAAAAATAAAAGCAAAGGGTCTTACATGGCTACAACTTTGATCTTTTCCTTTTGGTGACTACAGAGACTCTTGCATGTCCAGTTGTTAATTATTACCAAATTTATACACTTTTTCCTTTTCTCCAAATTCAAAATTTCCTATATATAGTTGTCAGCACTACGTTGATCTAGCTGTTTAAATAAATTTCACTTTTTATTTTATTTTTTTTTTTCATTCCAGTTGTATAACTGGAATGAAAAAACTGTATAGTAGTAGTAGTAGTAGTACTAGTGGCATGTGATGCAAGAAAGCAAGTGTATGAGCTTATGCAGCATCAGCCAAAAAAAAAAAAAAAAAAAAATCACACCATTCCCCCCAAATGCCTGTCCAGTTCCTTTTTAAATTTATTTAACCTATCAACTTCCACAACGACAGATGGAAGTTTGTTCCAGCAATTAACCACCCGCTGGCTAAAGGCAAATTTCCGCACATCTATTCTACATCTGTCTTTTCTTAATTTGAATTTATGCCCCCTTAGGTTCGTAATCTGAACAAGTGGAAGGATCCCATCAGAATTCAGCGTGCTCAACCCCTTCAAGGCCTTATACACCTCAATCAGATCACCGCGCAGGTGCCTAGTCTGCAGCCACTGCAATTTGCAGAACTTAAGCCTCTCTTGGTAAGAGGATCCCTTCATTCCCCTCACCAATCTTGTTGCCCTTCTCTGTACACGCTCAAGCAAATCTACATTCTTCCTAAAATGAGGCCTCCAGACCTGTACGCAGTACTCAAGGCGTGGCCAGACCATTGCCTTATAGAGGGACAATCACCTCCTTTTCCCTGCTAGCAAAATTCCTATATATCATTGACAAAACCCCATGACCTGCCCTGGCAGCCTGTCTGCACTGCTCAGAAAACTTCATATCTGACTGCACAATTACTCCCAGGTCTTTTTAATTTTCTGCCACTCTAAGTGTAGTACTACACAATTGGTACGTTCCTCTGGGGTTACTTCTACCCATATGCAGTACTTTGCATTTTTCAATGTTAAACTTCAGTTGCCACTTCTTAGCCCATCTGCCCAAATTATCTAGATCATGTTGCAGTAGCACACCGCCATTACTGTCATTAACAACCCTGACAACCTTCGTATCATCTGCAAACTTCGACACTAAGCCTGATATACCTTCATCAATATCGTTAAATAAATATACAAAACAACAGTAGGCCCAACAACGAACCCTGGGGAACTCCACTAATAACATTAGTCCACAAAGAGCAGCGTCCATTGATTACCACCCTCTGTCTTCTCCCACTCAACCATCCTTTTATCCACTGTAGCAACTTACCCTTAATACCATTCTGCTCCAATTTGTACAAAAGTCTTCCATGCGCAACAGTGTCAAAAGCTTTCCTGAAATCCAAATATATGATATCAAAATTATTTTTTGCATCCAGTTCCTTTGTAACCACATGATAATGTCAAATTTGTCATACAAGACTTTCTGTTAACAAACCCATGCTGTGTCTGAATTATTGCTGCAGTCTTGTCTAGATGGTCCTGCAATGCATCCTTAACCAGCGACTCCATTATTTTACCCGGAACAGATGTTAAATTAACTGGTCTGTAATTATTCGTGTCACCCTTCGATCCCCCCTTTGTGAATTTGGGACACATTTGCACATCTCTAGTCTGTGGGGTTCTTCCCTGAGTCCAAGGATGCTCTCATAATTATGGCTAAGGGTTTGCTTAGTTGCTTTGCCGCCTCCTTTAATATAACTGGATAGATCCCATCCACCCCAGGTGCCTTTCTTATGTTTAACTTCAACAATTTCTCCTCCACTTTGCTCTCAGTTCTTACAAAATGATTAAGCACCCTGCTACAATTTGATAACCTTCTGCCATTTTCAAACCTTAATAACTCCTCATGTGTGAATGTAGATGCAAAATACTGATTCAGTTTGTTTGCTATCTGAGCAGGATCATCAACAGTCGAACCATCGATATCAAGTGGACCAATCAGATTCATCCCCTTCCTTTTAGCGTTTATATAAGTAAAGAAATCCTTCCTGTTTTTCTTAGCATCTTTTGCCAAAGATTTCTCGTAATCTGCCTTCGCCTTCCTAACCTCCTTTGTGACCTGATTACAGACTAGCTTATATCTGCCATAGGCTTCTGAGTCGCTTGATAATTTATATGCATCCCATGCATTTTTTTTTCTCTGTCACGAGTCTCATTAGTTGATTTGATAACCATTTAGGCCTAAACCTTGAACAATATTTCTTAATAGATATGAAATTTTTAGTAGCTTACACGATTAATTCCTTGAATGCTTCCCACTTAGAATTTACTGTTGGTAACATCGTCAGTTGATCCCACTGACGACGAATAAAATTAAAAAAGTAAAGTAGGATATATTTCACAATTACTTGACATCAAACCTCTTTTTATATATAAATCTCATCCCGCAACTAAAGTCTACCTCTTTAGGAACGAACTTCATTTTTCTCTAAAGCCATCTAAAGCCAAAGTCAGACAAGACATACCGTAAGTTACATGAACAAATAAATATTTTTAAACAAATTTGTAAATTCGCGCATGTATCGAAATTAATTTCGATACATATTAGAAAATAATTTGAGTTGCCCGTGATTATTCCTGATTGTATTCTTATTAAAATAATTAGTTGTAAACTCCTCTGACTTATTTGGTCATGACGGAGTAGAACAGATGTTTTTTTTTTTTTTTTTTTTTTTAATATCGAACTTACCTAAATTACATTCAGTTATCTTGTTTACTGCCATTACTGTGTACTACTGCAACAGTGTACTTACCTAAATTACATTCAGTTATTGCTGAAAGAAACAGAAGCATGAACAGGAAAGAAAGCTAAGCTAATATTTAGTTCCATTTTGTAGATCATCGTCTTAAAAGACAGGTTCTGGACAATATACCAGATGTGAGCACATTACTGTAAATTATTTCGAATTAGCGACTTATATATGATTAAACGTTGCTGTGGAAATAAAATATAGTAGTCCTAGGAAAAAAAGAGAAAAAACTAGACTGGTGGGCAAAACTTAAGGACCAGTCAGGTTTTCACCTGTAGCTTCTCATAGCAGTGGCCTGGATATGGGAAAAGCATACCAAAGGAACCTCGTGAGGTACAGAAATTATGAAGGAAACAACACCGACAGAACAACGGAAACAAAACGGTACAGAGGGATTTTATTCAAAAATGGCAACATAGCACTGGCTGCCACGATATAGATGCATCACTGCCAAAGATGGAACAAAGGGAAGAGGAGGTCCTCAGTAGGATATATGGCCACCCCTATGTCGATGCAGGCTTTGGACCGCTTGTCCATACTTAGAACAACGTTGTTGATAAGTTCTTGCGATAACATCATCCATTCCACTGTCAGCGCCATCTTCAGCTGGTGAACATTTTCTGCTTGATGGGGGGGAAGTTCCACTAGGCGTCTCCCCACAGCGTCCCATATCTGTTCGATGGGATTTGGATCGGTATAACGGGCAGGCCAATCCATACGAACAATGTCCTTACTTTCCAAAAGCATATCAACAGCTGCAGTGCGATGGGGTGTGGCGTTATCATCCATAAACACGAACTCGGGGCGGCCAATGGCACCTCGGAACAGACGCACATGGGGAAGGATTACCTCAGTACAGTAGCGTGCACCGGTTATAGTACCGCCTTCCAGTATCTGGAGTTGTGTACATCCATCCAAGATAACGCCTCCCCAAACGAGAACACCTCAACCGCCATATCGATCCCTTTCAGGGATGTTTGCGGGGTGATACCGTGTGCCAACCTCTCGCCAGATTAGCTGACGTCCAGAATCGCTGCTGAGACTGAATCTACTCTCATCAGTAAAGAGCACCTCACCCCATTGCGCTGCTGTCCAGTCCGTGTGTTCGATGCACCACTGTAAACGGTGTCTCCGATGGGCAGGTGTTAAAGGGACACAGCGTACTGGCCGTCGGGCAAACAGTCTACCTTTGTGGAGTCGCCTGGTCACAGTAAACCGCGATATCCTGCGTCCTGTGCAGCTGGTTTACAATGGATCCCGCTGTCTAGTGTCGGTCCCTCTTGGCTTCTAGGAGTATATAGCGGTCATTATTGGGCGTTGTTTTTCGTGGACGACCACCACTGGTCCTTCGAACAGCTGTACCTGCCATTCTGAAGGCCGACCACGCACGTGAGACGATGGTATGGGCGATACCGAACTCTGCAGCCACTCTCCTCATACTTCGACCTTCCTCGAGCTTCCCAATTATTCGACCCCGGCTAAAGTCATCCAGACGTCTACTGGCCATTTCGTTGTCTGTAGCACTGTATGAAACCAATCGAACGTCTGTAACAATCGTACTCACCATTCGGTAATTTGTACATAACTGCTGCTTTAATCTGTTTATGTGAGCCCTCTCATCACGATTCAAATTTTTGCATGTGCACCAGCTTTCTACTGAACGGCCACAGTTATGCAAATCGCCACAGGCTGTTTCGTTTGATTTTGTTGTTGTAACCTTTAGAAATACTGTTGGTCGTTAAGTTTTGCATACCAGTGTAATTGTTTTTGGTACTTTGGTAAATATTGTTGAAATATTTACTTTTGCATAAACTTAATTCCAAGCAGAGGAGTGACTATCAAAATTTGCGGCTGTGGAACTACTATAATTATATTTTACATTCCGCCGAACTCCAGTGGTTAACCTTATTATTATTTATTTTATTTTTTTTTTTTCAGGCTTGAGAAACCTGGGAGCGGAATTGCTGGCACCCTCTGGTCTAGCACTACTACCAGAGAGTGCGGGATTTTGTGCGGTCGACACAGTCAAATTAGTAGATCCCCATGTGAACTTTTTTTTCTTTCTTTTTTTTTTTTTTTCTAAGCCTTATAAAGAACAACGACACTAGATGGAGTTGGACAGCAATCTGGGGGCCACCTAAACAATACATACATCCAGTGGTTAACCCCTTTAACAGGCATTACTTATTTTGATTCCGCTTCCGACAGACTTTAATGTAAAATATATTGGGGAAAGAAAAAATTAAGTATTATTTAAGTATTATCGTCGATGAAAAATTACTTTATGAAAAAATAAAACAGAATAGAGTTTTATTAGAATCAAAATTAAGAAAAGTATCCATTTTTCATTTTAAATATTGATGGGTGAAATGGGAAGGGATTTTTTTTTTTTTTTTTTTGCTTGATGCTATATAAGCTTGCTTTCTTGCATCATATACTCTACTAATGCTAAAGCTAAAGAATATCAGCATTTGATCGATAAATGAAGGATAGTCAAGAAATTGATTGTTTAGGCAGAAAAACGTTTATCAAAAGGCAAAGCAAATGTAATGCACGGCAGTGCCCATCAGCTCTTCCACCTAGAAGGAACAGATAAATCTGTTTGGAAATATGCATAAATATTATTCGAATGTGATATAAAAAGATCTTGCTTTCAAAACGGCCGACACCATAATACCGGAGTCATACTACCGGTAAGCGTTGCTGCTTATTTCAAATGTTTGATGATTATGCAAAAATAAAAAAAGGAAAAAAGCCTACACTTTTCTGAGTGAAAGTAATGTCTTTGGCATTTATTCGTATTCCCATTCAAAGAGTGAGACAATCTATTTGATTGCCTGAAGATGGGAGACCAAAACTCAAATTGCTGCTTATATGAACCGTGTTGCAATAACAGTAGGATGTTAATGACAGTGATTACAAGAAGTTACTTGTACTCATTGTCCAAGTTCTGGAGCCACCATACACCCACGTCAGCGCAGAACCATCGTCGACGGCTCTGCAAATTGTTACAGGTCACAGATCTTAACTACCTGCCAGGCGTAAAGCCGCGCGGTGGCATATTTGAAATTGGTTGTATCAGCACATGAACCACTGCTTAGCTGGCTGTAAAGCTATTTCGGGATAGGTTATATCAAGTTTCTGTTATTGATGCTATTTCAGATATCTTTTCTTTAACGGAGGGTGTTCCACAGGGCTCTGCCCATTGCCCAGGCGCGTCCGTAGCCAGGTGGGAAGGAGCAGCAGTGCGTAGCACACGCTTCTTGATTAGACCGGGATTCGAGCACGTCACCACCAAATAAGGAGGATGCGGAAAGGTCAGGGAATGACCACCGCATATCCCGGAGCAATAAGGCCCTAATTGCTAATGCTCCTAAAAACCAAAAACAACAGCCATTGCCCATTACTATTTAATATATATACCAATGATACAGTTACGCATCTTAAGATGCTTCCAATCAAACTACTATCTTATGCAGATGACATTGAGCTCTACTTGCTGTTTCCTCCAGTGTACAATGCTCATTACTCAGCAGGCACTCAACAAATTTTCAATGGGGTTTTGACAATAACCTGAGCCTCAGCAAATCAAAATGTATGGTTGTAACTTATGTGGACCCTAGAAAGAAAAGATTTTTCATCCTTACAAAATAAATAATCAATTCATTACACTTTGAAATCTCATAAAGACTTAGATGTTGTTTCCTTCCAACACTCTTTTGTTCCGCATATATTGGAAACTTTTAGAAAGGTGTATACGGTATTAGGATTCACGTATACGTTCAATTATCCAGTGTGTACTAGACATTTATTTATCGCAACAGTCTTGCCGATACTAGAATATGTTGCCCTGTATGGGTCCAGAACAGCATATTATTATTATTATTATTATTATGTCTAAGGTGGCACCTAGACTTCCGTCTATCTCCACCTGATAAAGTTGACTTTGTGCAGAACCTCTGCAAAATAGACCTGTATGGAAGGTCTCTTCGCCATCAGGAAGAAGCTGTCACCTGCACAGCCGCTCCCCGTTGGCGAATAGACCCTAATGGCCGCCCATATTCACTTGGTGCTGGGCCTGGTCTTCTATTTTAAGTGCCTCATGCACAAAAATCCCGCACCCACCGGAAGTAGTGCTATACTGGGGGGTGCCAGCAATCCCGCTCCCAGGCCGCCCACACCTGAGAGCCAGCAAAAAAAAAAAAAAAAAAAAAAAGAAATAAAATACATATATACACACACATAATATAAACAAACTAAAAGAAAAAAAAACACAAATAATCAAAATGTATATAACCAAATCTTAATTAGTGATTATTAGATTATTCCAATGTCTTCTCCGTTGAAAAACAGTTACACAGAACTCTTGCAGTGCTTGAAATTTATTCTGATTAGCAATAAGATCACTTTCACAGCCTCTAACTAAATTACCAGTCTTCACTTTTAGCCTTTCTCTAAGTTGAACATACAAACTACAATCATATAATAAATGACTCCAAGTCTCGGGTTGACCCCAAGTGCATAAAGGAGAGCTGACTAGACCAAAGTAATGTAGTTTAAAATTTGATGAGCCATGGCCAGTTAAAATAAACGATGTTACCATAGAAGGAAAAAACCATTTGTTGTTACTATCATAAGTAAATTTAACTGTTGGAATAAACAATCTAGTCACCTCCCCAGTTACGCTAAGATCCCATCTCTGTTGCCACATACCAATCAACTGTGTTAGAACATTTTTCTTAGCTTTAGCTATCTCTATAGTGACATCAGATGTAATATTCATAAAAGAAACCACTATGCTTTTTTTAAGTAATAACAAAGGGCCCGATACACAATGTACAAGTCTAGAGGCAAATGCCCGGCCAAAACCTGCATAGCATTCGTTGAGACTGTTCTGCACAAATTAGAAATAACATAAAGCATTGAGCGCTGAATCGATAACAATTTCTGTTTAAATTTAACGTTAGTAACTCTGAAGTACCACACTGATGCTCCGTACGCAACTATGGGTAAGAAGACTGCCTTGTAGTATAAATTTAAAACTTTCCTTTTCAACCCCCAATCTGACCGTGTTAATCAAATTATTGCTGCACTAAATTTTTTAATTTTTTCGTGTAAGTAATTTAAATGTGGGAAAAACGATAATCTATCATCAATTCTTATACCTAGATATTTCACCTTATATACTAGGGGAATCTGCCTCCCCTTAATTAAAATTTTTGGCGGCCGCGCATAATTTAGTTTTCCCTTAAGCATCATAACAGTTTTAGTTGTAGATATCAATAGTTTGTGCAGATCAGCCCACGACACTACACTTTCTAATACCTGAGCCACTCTTATTTCAAGCACAGCCCTGGATTTACCAGTAACACATAAAACCAAATCATCTGCATAAGCAATCTTATGCAGATTTTCAATTGATTGTTCTAGCCATAAATTAAGTACTAGGTTCCAAAAACGTGGGCCCAATAGAGACCCCTGAGGACATCCTCTCCAAAGATTCCTATTAAACTGTAGATGCTTAGCTTTCAGTATAATTTTTCTACAATACAAATAACTCTGTATCGTCCTATACAATAAGTCTGAACATTGCATACCCCTTAATGCAGACAGAATACTCTCATGCCACACCATGTCAAAAGCTCCAGTAAAATCTATAAAGATGGCTAACACATATTTATCCTCTGCCTGGTTGGTGAAATTCATGAGATCATTAATGGCATCCTCCGTAGAATGCCCTCTCTTGAGACCATACTGATAAGGCAGGGTGAAACCATTTTTATCCATGACTTGGTTCAATCTTAAAAATAACAACCTTTCAAAAACTTTGCCAAGATTGGCCAATAACGAAATTGGTCTATACCCTCTTGGGTCATTTGGTTTTTTACCCGGCTTAACTAACAGCTTGATCAAACCAACTTTCCAGATCCCAGGAAAGGCACCTTGAAGTAAGTATTTATTATATAAGTTTAACAAGATGTTAGGATAAAGCTCAATCACTTTAAGAACAGCGAGATTCTCTACTAAATCGATTCCTGGGGCTTTGGAAATGTTAATTTTCTTAGAAACGGCTCTCAATTCCTCTAAAGTAAATAAGCTAATATCAACAGACCCAGGGTATGTTACATTAGAGTCCTTGATGCCTTCTTGCTCTGTTGTCTCCCTCCCTTCTTCCTCATGAGGAAACAACTCCGATGTTATTGCCTGCACTGTTGTAATCCAATCAGTTGTTTCCACTCCATTGACGATTACGGTATTCATTATCTCTCCAGGTCTTACTTTATTCATACTTAGTTTATAAATTAATCCCCAAGGATCTGTATTGCCCACACTAGTAACTAGATTTCTCCAAGCCTTTAATTTACTCTCATAAATAGCCCTATAATAAATTTTCTTTTTATTCCTATAATATGCATGATAAAATTGAGCCTCATTCAGCCTCCACCGCCTATACCTCTGATATGCCTTCCTACATAAAAATACGTTCAATTATCCAGTGTGTACGCGTTCAATTATCCAGTGTGTACTAGACATTTATTTATCGCAACAGCCTTGCCGATACTAGAATATATTGCTCTGTATGGGTCAAGAACAGCATAACATGTGCTCAACAGTTGAAGAATATTCAAAACAATTTATAAGATGGTGCTATATCTTTCCGCAGGAAATATTAAAATATGTACCGCCAAATATTTTTATGTTATTTATTAAATAGGCGAATTGTAATCAAACTTAAATTTGTTTATAGATTAAGAATTATTAATATGTATAATTAACCACTCTTTTACCACGTGGAGTTTTTAATATATATTTTATTAATAATACAATATATACAATAGTGTGACGTTTCGGGTCTTGCCGATATCCATCATCATACCGTTCTGCTGACCGCCCTCAGATCTGAAGAGAAATGAGCCATTTCTCTTCAGGTCTGAGAGCGGTTAGCAGAACGGTCTGATGATGGGTATCGGCAAGACATCCGAAAGTCACACTATTGTATATATTAGTTGAGGCTATGCTTAATAAAATATATATTAAAAACTCCACGTGGTAAAAGAGTGATTAATTATACATATTAATAATTCTTAATGGATAACAACCATGTAACGTCCTTCCCCAACTATATTTGTTTATAGACTTTTACATCATAAAACCTTAGATATCGATTGCATAGAAAATATAACTGATTCTGTTCCTTTCACTTCATTTCGAACTCACTGTTTCTTTTCAATCAAATATAGAACTGACTACGATAAAAGCAGTTCATTATTCAGTGCTTTAATTTTTTTAAAAAGTTGAAACTAGATCCTTTCATAAATTCCAAAACTTCGACTTAATAATTAGGATTTCGCTTTAATTTTTGAATAAGTGAAATAATCTACATTCTTTCCAGGTTTAGTCATCTACTAAACATTGTCATTAATTTTTTCTTTGTGTATTTATGTTCAGATGTACATATAATTCTTTTAAATGCACTGTTATTTAAATTTTTTCTAAGTACACATTGTTATTGGATTACTGTGTAGTGTATAGTTTTAAGTAAAATAAATAATAAACAAATATTAAGAAACGACTGTGAAAATTCGGGCTGCATTGTCGACATCCATTTCTCCGTGTTTCTCTCACCCCCTACCACATCATCATCATCAGAATTTGTACTGTTGCCAGATAATGGCCGACTGGTGTAATGAATGGCGGTGTGTGGCCTTCAGTAATGAGTCTTAATTCGGTTTGGGACCTAGCCATGGGAGAATTCGCGTTTGAAAGAAATGTTGGTGAAATGGGATCGTTTACCCTTCTTTTTATTTATTTATAAAATTTCGCACAAAATAGGGAAACGCCTATCTAAAATGTATAAAGACAAACACTTGTACAATGGAAGTGATAATCAAACATACATAATTATTAGTATTAGTAATGGCCGCATGGTGCAAGAAAGCCTATGGCTTATGCACCAGCCAAAAAAAAAAAAAAAAAACAAACCCGAATAAAACAATGATAAAAAAATAAAAATAAATAAATAATAATAATTAATAAAAGAAAAGGAAATTAAACCTATCATCCTATGCCCTTCCCTCATCCGAAGGTACTGTAAGGACCCGTCCTTACATTAATTAATAAAAATTGTTAAATATTATGAGAATTTAACTGTAATACGAATAGTGGTTTTCTGATAAAAACAACATGGGTTAAGAAGCTCTGGAATTCAAAAATACCTTCCAGTCACTCCCTGTTTAGTTGTAGTTTGTTTGTATGGAAATTCTTTGACGAGTCAGTAAAAGTAAATAACCGTGACAAATCCCCATTAAGACAGAGGCAGATGCACCATAGTAAGGGCCAAGAGCACTTAAGTTGGCTCTCTTAGAAATTTCACGGTGGAACGCTAGTAGAGGTGGGCGACGTCACCAGGTGTGCGCGCGTGAGGTCACGGGAAGAGCTGTGACGTTTCTCAGTTAACCTGAACTTCCGCCTCTCGTTCTAGATGGTTCTCGTATATTCTAGGCCACGGAAGTTGGGAAGAAGACCCGCCCACGGAAGATGAGAGGAGACAAATGAGAGCACAGGAAAAGGGATGCGCAGATCTCCTATTGGCCAGGAAGAAAGTGGAGGGAATTTTGAGAGGGAGATTAGGAAGAAGTTTTCGTGGCATTCAGGGAGAAGCTTTCGTGGCATTCGGAAGAAGTTTCGGGGCATTCGGAAGAAGTTTTCGGAGGAGTCGGAAGAAGTTCTCGAAGCGGTCTGGAGAATCATTTGAATGAGTTGGAGAACGATACAAAGCAGAGCAGTAGTCTAATTTGGGTGATAGCTGCAGCCCTGAGGTAGATGGAAGCAGTGATAGAAATTCTGCGTATCCCGACAGCCCGTAGGAATGTTCACCTGTAAACATGGAAGCCGTAGTGAGGAAGAAGGAAGAATCACACCCTGAGAATTATATAGGCAAAGCCAGTCGAATGAGTGGTCGAACCATTGACCTACTCGAAAACCCCTCTATCCACGGAAGAAGAAATGCTGACCGATAAAGAGTATGCGACACTGATTGATTCCAGCTGTACAGTATCTGGTAGGGAAACACCGTAATCACCGAGATCCCCAAATGAGCGCCCCCGCATTCCAGTACCTGAATGACCGATATGAAAGGAAGCCGAGCAGGGAGGAAAGTTCCAGGCCAAACACGTAAGTCCTAGAGAGTTTACCGAAATAGGTGTACTTAATTTATTAAGGAGAGGACTTTAGGAGAAAAATGTGTATATTTAAGTAATGAATATATGAATAAACGGGTAATGTATTTAAGACGGACGCAGCCTATAATTTGAAGTGAAGCTCCTCATATTAATGCTTGCTGGAAGGAGAGATTATAATAGATAACTGAGAATTGTTTAAAGTTGAGAAAGGTTTTTATAATATATATGAAATTAAAGGTTGAAATTTCAATTTATTATGAGTTGATTTGTGGAGAGTATTTCTGATTTGAGTAGGGGCTAATTAATAAGTGATATATAAAGGTATAGAGGATTAACTGTTCAGAAGGGTAATGTTAAATTGAATTGATTAATATTTCCTGTTGACCTGATTGCAGAAAGGGTGTCTAATTGAATAAATGCAATTTTTTTACAAATTGAGACACGAACTCTGAAGGTTTTTGTGAGCCAGTTCATTGGCTGGTAGTTGTTGGTTTATTATACAGACTGTTCATAAGAAGAGTGGGAAGAATCTATGTAAAGTGTATGACACGACCTATTGAAGTCCCTGTAAAGAACATGAAGAGACACCATGACATAATGAATAATAATGTGTATTAGAGTAGAATATCTGATGATGAAACAATTGAGTTTGAACAAGATATTTACACATATAAAGGTTAATGAATTAACAAGTCACCAGCCAAATATAGTTTGACCAAACACTATTGCTAATTTCTGTATGATATGTTAATAAACATTGTTTTATTTTACATTCATGTGTTGGAGTCTGTCATTCCGAAACTCAGCCAATCCTGTGGAGAAATACTTAAAATAATTAAGGTCCCCTTCGAGTCAGGTAATCTTCTGAGAACAAACAAGTCAGATGCTAAAGTGGGAGGATTGGACTATGGGGATATACAAAAAAAAAAGGGGATAATATATATAATAAAATAAAAGATAGAGATAGATTGTTTCATCAAATCATCCCGACCCCCACAATTGGCGAGCCAGCCAGGATAATTCTGCACAACGGAAGGCTGAGTTCAGAACGACAGGAAAAAAATATATACATGTATATATATATGTAATCCAGTTGCTGAAACTGATAGAAAAAATTCAGCTGGCGAGCCAGAAAGCGTAAGTTAGAATTATATATGTATTACTGAGTTGATTATTGTTGAATGAATTTTAGATTGAACAGGTAAATAACGGTGGATTTTAGAGGCAAGTATTGATTTAGCGTTGAACTGGAAATTATTATTTATGTACAATTGAATTAATTAGTGAGACCGGACAGGGAAACCTCAAGGATAGATAAGTAAAAATTAATAAGTTTTATAATTATTGGGTGTTGAAATTTTACTAATTGATTATTGATCAAGCAGGTAAATGTTAATGGTAGATTGAATTGGATTATCTAATATAGTTAAAGAATTGTAGAAAGATTAATCGGCAGACATATTGATTAGTTAAAGTTGATAGCTAGAGGTTAATAGATATAAAATAAAAATGCCAAGAAAGGGTAGGAAACGCGGCGAGGACTGCGAAAATTTTGGGGGCCACAGTGACGAACATGAAGGCCAAGAAAAACCAGAGGTGAGAATGGTAAGCGGGGTAGCAAAGGGGTCAGGACAAATCAAATACAGCAAGTATTTAAAACCATTTAAGGGGGAATCAGGTGAAAGAGTGGAAAAATTTATTAATAAATTAAAGCTAATTAAGGATAAGGAAGAGTTAAGCGATATGGATGTCATAACTATAGGGGAATTTAAACTAGAAGGACAGGCATTAGAAAAATACAGGCAGGCTACAGTGGCAGAAGAAATAGTAACGCTCCACAGATTCACTGAGACATTAAGAAAAATATTTGGGAAAAAGAATGACTTGTTAACAAGCGTAGGAAAATTGGGGGGATACACGCAAACCACTCGCGAAACAGTAAGCGAATTCCACCAGCGCCTCCTAAATTTAAAACTAAACACAGAAACATCGGAATCGGAGAAACAGGCATTTGAAAAAATACTAACTGGGCAGTTCATCACAGGGCTCAGGCACAGTTTTAAAAAAGAAGTACTAAGGAAAAACCCAGAAACATTAACAGAAGCGAACTCACACTCATTAGAGGAAGAAAGGCTTGAGAACTTTAGCAAAAATACGGGGGCAAGGGAAATAAACGCAATGACCGACAGAAAGCAGCCTGAAACAGGAAAGGAATCGAGGGAATGGGGAAGCGAAATCGAAGGGTTAGCTAAACATTTAAATAGCATCGAAAGAAAGATGGAGTGGATGATGGAAAGGCTCTCTTTAAGCAATGATGCTAGAGAAAGTCAGCAACAAACGGAAGTGAAACAAAGATTGGGTACAGTTTCACAAACAAACGAGGGGAGAGACAAGGATAGCGGTCGTAAATGGTGTTATAAGTGCCAGAACTCAGACCATTGGACCCGCTACTGCAAAGTGAAACAGGGTGCTAAAGAAAGCTGGGAAAGGGAAGAGTATTGGGAACGAGATAGGTACCCACACGTAAAAAACCCCAGAAACATGGACAAGCACAGGGAGGAAAGGCATTGCGCAAAACAAGGGGGGTATCGGAATGAACGAGAGCGCATTAACAATGCCGTAGTCAAGAGACATGGATCTTTTAGACATGCCCGCTGCGGGAGGCCATCATTACACTTAAACACCGCCAAAGGAAAGGCCATATCTTTAGGTGCGGTAAGTGCTAAGGGCAGTAGAAACGACCTGTTATATGTGAGAGGCAGCTTAGGAGGGGTACCAGGTAAGTTTCTGGTGGACACAGGAGCCTCGAGGTCTATTTTAATGTGGGACTACCTCATTAGATACTGCAAAAGGCCGAATAAGGGAGATATAAGATGTTGCCGCGATTTCCTTGTGGAGGGGGTAGGTGCTGGAGAAATTCACACCGATTATATTGTCAGAGACAAGGTAAGAATACAGGGATGTGATAACTTGGTGGCCCATTCATATTTTGTGGCAAACAGAATAAACAGTCGTCGACATGACGCAATACTAGGCACGGACCTCCTAAGGAAATTAAGAGCCAAGATAGATGTGAGAAATGGCCGCATTACCTTCGGCAGTAATACCCAGGCGAGTCCAAAGGTAGACAGGAGGCGAAAGGCAGGCGGCAGAGCCCAGTATGAGCCAGAGAAAGGGGAAACTCCAAAGGAAGCTAGTGGGAAAGAATTAGAAGGGTGTAAGGCAAGCACAGATAATAAAGTTCTGGTTACACAAAACAAATGGGAATTAAATAAGAACACCAAAACAAATAGGAATAATGAGGGAAAGTGCCAAGAAAAGGGGAGGGTGTTACACGTGGGAGTTTTGGAAACGAGAGAAAGGGTCGGTTTACATTCGGGAGAGAAAACACATGAAGGGGGAGAGAATGGCGGTGATGAGAAGGATCGCAAATTAAATGGAGCAACAGAAATTAAAGGAATCGAAGGATTGGGAAATTACAGAACTGAAGTTTCCAGTGAGGAGAAGGCACACAAACTGAAGGAAATAAACAGGATGCAGCAAATGTATCTAGGAGCAGTATTCGACGAAAATATGGGATGGGAGTAAGTAATGAAGCTTAATATAAGTTTAAGTAATGTCTGGTATATGAGTATAATTAGAAAGTATAGAAAGGCAATTAGAGGAGATTGGCTGTCAATTAAGTGGATCTGGGATAAAGGCATATCCGTCTGAGGAAAGAAAAGAAAGAAAAAAATTTACATATGGAATATAAATTTTTTTAGGGGAAGAGGAATGCTATGTAAGGACCCGTCCTTACATTAATTAATAAAAATTGTTAAATATTATGAGAATTTAACTGTAATACGAATAGTGGTTTTCTGATAAAAACAACATGGGTTAAGAAGCTCTGGAATTCAAAAATACCTTCCAGTCACTCCCTGTTTAGTTGTAGTTTGTTTGTATGGAAATTCTTTGACGAGTCAGTAAAAGTAAATAACCGTGACAAATCCCCATTAAGACAGAGGCAGATGCACCATAGTAAGGGCCAAGAGCACTTAAGTTGGCTCTCTTAGAAATTTCACGGTGGAACGCTAGTAGAGGTGGGCGACGTCACCAGGTGTGCGCGCGTGAGGTCACGGGAAGAGCTGTGACGTTTCTCAGTTAACCTGAACTTCCGCCTCTCGTTCTAGATGGTTCTCGTATATTCTAGGCCACGGAAGTTGGGAAGAAGACCCGCCCACGGAAGATGAGAGGAGACAAATGAGAGCACAGGAAAAGGGATGCGCAGATCTCCTATTGGCCAGGAAGAAAGTGGAGGGAATTTTGAGAGGGAGATTAGGAAGAAGTTTTCGTGGCATTCAGGGAGAAGCTTTCGTGGCATTCGGAAGAAGTTTCGGGGCATTCGGAAGAAGTTTTCGGAGGAGTCGGAAGAAGTTCTCGAAGCGGTCTGGAGAATCATTTGAATGAGTTGGAGAACGATACAAAGCAGAGCAGTAGTCTAATTTGGGTGATAGCTGCAGCCCTGAGGTAGATGGAAGCAGTGATAGAAATTCTGCGTATCCCGACAGCCCGTAGGAATGTTCACCTGTAAACATGGAAGCCGTAGTGAGGAAGAAGGAAGAATCACACCCTGAGAATTATATAGGCAAAGCCAGTCGAATGAGTGGTCGAACCATTGACCTACTCGAAAACCCCTCTATCCACGGAAGAAGAAATGCTGACCGATAAAGAGTATGCGACACTGATTGATTCCAGCTGTACAGTATCTGGTAGGGAAACACCGTAATCACCGAGATCCCCAAATGAGCGCCCCCGCATTCCAGTACCTGAATGACCGATATGAAAGGAAGCCGAGCAGGGAGGAAAGTTCCAGGCCAAACACGTAAGTCCTAGAGAGTTTACCGAAATAGGTGTACTTAATTTATTAAGGAGAGGACTTTAGGAGAAAAATGTGTATATTTAAGTAATGAATATATGAATAAACGGGTAATGTATTTAAGACGGACGCAGCCTATAATTTGAAGTGAAGCTCCTCATATTAATGCTTGCTGGAAGGAGAGATTATAATAGATAACTGAGAATTGTTTAAAGTTGAGAAAGGTTTTTATAATATATATGAAATTAAAGGTTGAAATTTCAATTTATTATGAGTTGATTTGTGGAGAGTATTTCTGATTTGAGTAGGGGCTAATTAATAAGTGATATATAAAGGTATAGAGGATTAACTGTTCAGAAGGGTAATGTTAAATTGAATTGATTAATATTTCCTGTTGACCTGATTGCAGAAAGGGTGTCTAATTGAATAAATGCAATTTTTTTACAAATTGAGACACGAACTCTGAAGGTTTTTGTGAGCCAGTTCATTGGCTGGTAGTTGTTGGTTTATTATACAGACTGTTCATAAGAAGAGTGGGAAGAATCTATGTAAAGTGTATGACACGACCTATTGAAGTCCCTGTAAAGAACATGAAGAGACACCATGACATAATGAATAATAATGTGTATTAGAGTAGAATATCTGATGATGAAACAATTGAGTTTGAACAAGATATTTACACATATAAAGGTTAATGAATTAACAAGTCACCAGCCAAATATAGTTTGACCAAACACTATTGCTAATTTCTGTATGATATGTTAATAAACATTGTTTTATTTTACATTCATGTGTTGGAGTCTGTCATTCCGAAACTCAGCCAATCCTGTGGAGAAATACTTAAAATAATTAAGGTCCCCTTCGAGTCAGGTAATCTTCTGAGAACAAACAAGTCAGATGCTAAAGTGGGAGGATTGGACTATGGGGATATACAAAAAAAAAAAGGGGATAATATATATAATAAAATAAAAGATAGAGATAGATTGTTTCATCAAATCATCCCGACCCCCACAGTACTATCCAGATGACCTTTGAATTTCCCCAAACTGTCAGCCTCTACCACCCATTTAGGCAACTTATTCCAGTAATTTATAACTCGCTGGCTAAAATAAAAATTCCTACAGTCCAATCTAAACATTTCCCCCTGTAACTTGAATTTATGTCCCCTAGTTCTAGATCATTTATAATCTTGAAAATTTCGTCCTCATTCATTTTACTGATGCCTCTCAGAGCCTTAAACACCTCAATCAAATCTCCTCTAAACTCGGCAACCCACATATTCGAAGTCTTTCTGCATAAGGACGCCCTTTTTTTGCCGATCTCACAAGGCGAGTTACTCGTCTTTACACCCTTTCAATAGAAGCTCAATGTCTTTATTTAGGTGAGGTCTCCATACTTGAACACAGTATTCCAAGTGTAGTCTAACAAAAGCCTTATATAATGGGATTATCACGTCCTTATCTCTACTTGCAAAAGTTCGAAAGATCATAGATAGGACACGATGGGCCTTCTTGCAAACTGTCTACAATGCTCAGAGAATTTTATGTCTGACCGTATCGTAACACCCAAGTCCCTTTCCTCCAGTACTGGGTTTAGTTGAACTCCACCAAGTGAATAAGTTATTTTGGAATTACTGTTTCCCAGGTGTAATACCTTACACTTTGTTGGATTAAAGCATAGCTGCCATTTTTCTGACCATTCCTGAAATCTATCTAGGTCTCTCTGAAGAAGCTCAGCTTGACAGTGATCATTAACTACTCTACCAATTTTAACATCATCTGCAAATTTAGACATCACGCCCTCTATCTCTTCATCGATGTCGTTTATGAAAATTAAAAACAAGAGTGGTCCTAATACTGATCCTTGGGGAACCCCACTTCTTACATCAACCCAATCTGAGGAATAGCCATTTATCACAACCTTCTGCCTCCTGCCCTGAAGCCATCCTGCTATCCGTCTAAGGATTTTCCGAGTGATTCTAACCTGTTCCAGACTATAAAGCAACCGCTCATGTGGGACTGAGTCAAAATCTTTGCTGAAATCTAAATAAACAATGTCGAAATTATTCTCTAAATCCAGCACGTGAGTGACCCTTTCGAAATAGCGAACCAGATTTGTTAAACATGATTTTCCCTATACAAAACCATTCTGAGTATCCTTAAGAATTTCAATTCAATCCAAATGATCCTGAATTCCACCCTTGATCGTTACCTCCATGATTTTCCCTACTACTGAAGTCAGACTGACAGGTCGATAATTTTCAACTTCACTTTTAGAGCCACCCTTATGTATGGGAGATACATTGGCACTTTTCCAATCCAAGGGAATCTCCCCAGAGTCTAGTGATGCTCGCATAATTAGCTTCAACGGTTCAATGCACTCACTTGCCGCCTCCCTTAAAATTATAGGGTATATTCCATCAACTCCAGGAGCCTTACTGGTCTGTAGGCTCGAAAGTTTTTTCATTAAATAATCTTGCGAAATTTCAATATCATTAATTACATATTTTTCAACTTCGCTCCCACAATTTCCCATTGCCACAAAAAGTTTTTCATTTGTAAATATCGATGCAAAATAACTGTTGAGTTCATCTGCAACGGCAGCTGGTGTATTTAATACTATCCCCTTTCCCTTACGTAAAGGTCCGATCTGGTTTGTCCTGCTCTTCTTGGCATTTATATATGTGAAGAATTCCTTATCCCCCCCCCTCTTTGCTCTGTTTGCTAGTGATTTCTCATAAACTGCCTTTGCCTGTCGAACCTTTTCTGTGGCTCTATTACCGATAATCTTGTAGCTGTTCTTCAGTACTTTTTATTGCTCTGTAACCTTTCCATGCCATCTTTTTTTCTGCACATTCAAGGCATCTGTGATTAATTTTTTAAAAGCATACCATAGTTCAATTGTATTCATTCTCTGCGCGATATCTGCCCAGTTAATAGAGGCCATGTAGTACCTTAAGGCATCGTAATTTCCTTTTCTGAAATTAAAACCCATTCCTTTGCCTTTTACTGCTGCTATCTCTCTCTTCATCATCCACCGTAGAACTCCGTGATTACTTACTACTACTGGTTCCTCTACTGTCAGCCCTGTTATGTCATCTGATTCATGGGTGATGATGTGGTCTAGGATTTTCTTTTCTCTAGTACTTTCCCTGATATGTTGATACAAATAACAGTCATCTAGTTGATTTAAAAATTTTGTTCCCCATGTCGAGTTTCCTTCCCATTTACTCCAATGAATTAGAGGCAAATTGAAATCACCCATAATAAGACATTGACGCTTACTTGCCCATTCCATTTGCGTGTAGAGGCTTTCGTCATAATCTTCACAATCACTTGGTCTGGTAGATTAATCCTACTCGCATTATACCTTTGTTACCAATTATATCATATAGATTCTATACTAGCATGTGAAACGTGTGAATCCGGGAAAACTACCGTCGCACTCAGGCTGCTTCTGATAAGAAGCATATCAGAACCCCACCACCCCTTCTATCTACCCTATCCTTCCTAAATAAATTATACAAGCTGTACTGAAACTCATCATCCCCAATTTCCGGGTGGCACCACGTCTCCGTAAGCCCTATTACGTCCGCGTTACTTGTTTTAACCAGCAGTTCGAATTCGCTCATTTTATTGACGACACTTCTAACATTACTATATAAACAATTAAGACTTACTGTTATTGTATATTTAATTACCCTAACACAACCCTTGAAGTGTTTTAGGCTCTCTTCCCTGGTATTAGCTACCCGCTCACTTGAAATGTTTCTGTATTATAATGTATTGTTATTATGTATTATAATATTGCTTTTTATATTATAATATAAAATATAATCTACATTCGGGAGTCGTCTACCATGCTAACAGCAGTAGCATGGCATGAGGAACCATCACATGCAGCAAACATTTTGAAATTAGGGATTCTCTGAGAAGCACACACACACACACTATGCATTATGTCTATGAATTGAGTCTGTTCTCTGGTCAATTTGCTCTTTCCTGGACGAAAAACCCTAGTTTACGGTAGAAAATACCATGCCACCTCCCCCTGAGACCACGTCGGCCTTAGTGTGGGAAGAGGAAAAAAAAAAAAAAAAAAAGAAGCCCATAACGTTTCCCGCGCCATTGACAACATTCAAGTTCAGGCCTTTCCCACACAGGTGGAAGGACGGTTATTATAACTTGTGTTACCCATGACGATCATCACTGGCATCAGTCATACGCTTCTTGAGTTTTGAAGACACTTTGACAGCTGCACATTATACTGATACCAATGATTCATATCCTCAATTCTAAATAAATCAGTAAGACAATAACTGCCCCCCCATACTCCATAAATATTGGAACGTTGTTTACGCGATATTCAAGCGCTTCCTGTATACATCCTGATGTTTCTTGAATAGAGCATGTCTGAGAAATAGTATGCTGTACATTTACTTCCATTCCTCATCCAGCTGAAAATCATTCGGTTTAACAAATAGGTGAGGATAACGGGTAAACCAAATAAAAGCTAAAAAACATGACCCGCAAGTTGCATTCGCCATCTTTTCTACTCGCTACCACTATGTATAGCGGCTTACTTGTATATAATTGCCATTGAAGGATTCATAAACTGTGTGAATGAATAGTGTACGTATTGCGAGTGAATTCACTTTCAAATGTAGCCACTTCTTCCTTGCACGTATTCAACTATATTCCATACTCGGATGGAAGCTTCTTTCGCGTCTGGGGAATTTGCAGTACTAGTAGTAACGTGTATTTCGATAGGAACTGGGATTTTCCGAATTAATACCTATATCAGTTTGTACCTGTTTAACGTGAAGAATTGAATGTCAGTTCACTGTTCAAATTTTTAAATATTTGAACGGGACTGTCCAACCTTTTTAGTCAAAGGCGGAAGCTGAAATGCTGAAGTCCGCAGGTCGGAAGAGAGGTCCATACCACTAACTACGCATTTTCCGAATAGAATTTAATTTTTGTTATCGATCATTTACGGCGTAATTTGTTTGCGTCTAATAATTAAGTGGAAGATCCAGCGATTACATAACACTAATAACATTATTATATAGTTATAATAATATTATTAAATAGCGAGTAAGGTACATAAAAGAAATGAAAGAAATACAAAAAAATCTGCCTGCATGGTTGCGGGCTGCACAGAGCAAAGGAATGTACTGTGTCGGTTTTTTTATGAGCTTTAGTATATATATGTATATATATATATATATATATATATATATATATATATATATATTTTTTTTTTTTATATGTATTTCACATAGACTATGGATACCGTACACTGTAGCTGAAACACTGGTTTGTTGCTGTGTGCTGATTGGAGGAAATGTTCTCGGATCGCATATAAAAGTCGTTGCTTTTTACTTTTTTTTTATTTTCCTGTTATAAATCAATCATTACTATTTGTTACCTGAAATGTGATGCCTGCGTACATTAAATTAACTATTTTTTTGGTTCCTTTTATGTCTCCTCCGAGATATAGCTACTAATTGGCTGTTCTGTTGTAAGACCCCAGACCCAATTATCTTCGATGTAATAAAGATAGAAATATGGAAATAAAGAAAGTATATGATATATTTGAATGACAGGTGCGAAGAGATGAAAAAAACTCGAGTTAAGGATGAAAATAGGAAAAATATAAATGATATTGCTGGCTAAAAAAAGGGATGAGCCGAAAAATATACTGAACGATATATAAAGCTTGTAAAAATTGTTTCTCTGCTAAATGTCCATAGTGTTTCCCGATGAATGCTTTAAGCTAAGCAATAACAATGCCGCGTACTGTGCAGTGATGTGGTTAATTACATAGGAGGTTCATATGAACCTCAATACAGTCTGTTTAATGCGAATACTATTCTCTTAAAGGCTATAAACAATTTGAAGAAAAACGGAAATCGATAAATGTATGTATGTGTGTTAACACTGGAAAATCTTATAATAATAATAATAAAATTGTTTATTCACAAAATTTTTACAAGTATACGATTCACATTACAGGCATCCAGAGGAATCTAACAATCTAATTGGAGACATTAATTATATTTACATATAAGCTAATAAAACATAGAAAATTGCATAGAAAAACTGCAGCCATTGAGTAACAATAAAATACATAAAACATTCAGAGAATACATGAATCATAGCTAATATATATCGCTTCTTCAACATAGGCCATCTTAAATAGCTTTGAGTTCTCGATAATTGCCGAACATCTTTCACTTGGAGTCAGTTTTGGTTTAAATGACAGTTACAGGAATGGTGACTGCACGTGAATATGGATTTTCTCTTTTTTTTTCCTGCATACCAAATCACTGGACCACAGGTCAAAATCAATGTCGACTGAGCTCAGTGCACCAATTATGCTGTTGGGAAAGTGCCGCTTGAAGGTTGAGAGCTTCTGCAGGTTTGAACAGAGCACTGGCGGGTTTCTGAGAGCCCTACCCGGGATTTTCCAACCCACGAATTCCCAGATGTTGATTAAGTCGTGAACTGCGGAGCACAGATTGAGTGCCATTGTGAGCTTCCTCACATATGCCATGTGCTGGGCTGGGGTGTATCTTCGATTTCTACAAAGCTGTGATCTTGACGTCGTATAGGGAAGGTGAGCCCAATTGTTGGCACACTTGAGGATCCAGAATTCTAGACCCCACAGCTCTTCAGGCTGGACAAAGGAGCTGCAGACCGAACTTCAATGCCGTAACCGATGATTGAGCTGAAGTATTAGAAGAGAAATTTCCTGACTGTTTCTTTATTATGCAATTTACAGAGGTCGAGTTTCATGCCTCAGAAGGCGCGTAGCGCTTTTGAGCGCAGTTGCTGGATTTGATCCTTATAGGTCAGATTTTCGTTCATTATCACTCCTAAGAATTTAACTGAATGAACGGCGACGAGTAGATACCCCCTCAATTGTGGGCTCCAGAGAGACTGCTGGATTGAGGTCTGCTTGTGCTCTCGGTGAGATGATGATGTACTTTGATTTTTCGGGGTCTGCGCGTTTAGCACAGTGGTAACGTCACCGTCCTCCCCACACCGGGTGGAAAAGGCCCAGGTTCGAATTCCGTCGATGACGCGAGGAACTTTAATGGGCTTTTTTCACTCAGTGGCTGAGTTAGTCGGTCTCAGGCGTAGATAGCAAGGTTTTTCTCCCCAGAAATTGGGTCTTTTTCTTCCAACAAAACAGACAAATCGACTATATAACACACGCAATTAACAGACATAAGGTACACAGCACGGCGGCAGATGAATTTCGTTATTCCAAACTCTAATTTTTAGGTGGCCTAAAAATAAGAGTTGTGGTTTTTTGATTTTTCCAAGTTTAGTTTTAGCCCAAAAAAGGCGGCGTATTTAGAGAAGGAGGACAGATATTTCTTGAGGGGGACAGACTTCGATACATTCTTTGCCGGGTCTCGTGAGGTAAAGTGTGTTTTGGGTCAAAAGGCACCAGGGTTTCCCCCATCTTCGCGTAGTTTACATTGTCGTGTGATACACTACGTTGTAAAGGCCAGAGATTTAAAAGTGTATGGATATTGTAGTGTGTAATGTCATGTACCGTTGTTCTTCTGGCCATTTAGCCGCCAGGCCTCTACTGAGGCCTGACGTTAACCGCACTTCGCCCTGTGGAGGCAGACCAAGTACACCAATATTTTAAATAGGTACTCTGGCAGGTCCCCCACCTAGTTTCCTGAGATATCAGCGGCTAGGACCTTAAAAATAAAAATTTGAGGTGATCGCGTGGTGGTAGCACTAGGATTGTGAGGCGGAAAATTGTGGGCGAATCTAATTTGGATGTGTGAGACTTTCGCTTACGTGCAGGTAGCGTGGGAGGGAGACTGAAGGCTGGGGAGCGACAGACAAAAGAATGGAGTCCAAAGGGTGGGTGACTCCAAGATTTGGTGGGGCATGGGTATGCCCCACCAAATCAGCGGAGTTCAAGTTAGGGTTTTGCACTTTTGGTACTGGGATGACTCTGTAATTCAGCCAAGCGACTGGGATGGCTTCCTGTTGTACAGCTCCTCGCTGATGAAATAGGAGGCGATTTTTATACAAAAAGTAGGAATAAAATCATTTCCCATCGTTTTCTTATCGACCAGAGTGTTGATGGCCTTGATTAACTCTTCTTCGTATAGCGACACTTTAGTGAGGTTAGTCGAGTCGTAGTGGGTACTGTTCCAGGGGAAGTCTGCCGTTTCACTGTCTGTTTTGAGAATGAGTTACGTGATTGCTCCATTCGGCCAGGTCTAACGATTGTGGTGACCCGATTTGATTGGTCGACCAGGCTCGCTGTGCACAGGCTTTCTCTTCTACATGAACTTGTCAATTGCCTGCTTCTTGGATTTCTGGAAGGTGCTTCTGGATAGTGAATAAGCCGAGTATGTTCTCTCTAAAGGTAGCCTTTTGAGCTGAACATATAGTCATTGCTTTTATACATGGGACCTCAACTGTTAAATTAGATGGATCAAGAAGTCTGCACTGTCGGGTTGTAGAGGAGGGGGTCAACACTGTAGTTTCGGCATTAATTATTAGAGAATCACCTTCATCTTGGAAGGTAACTGTTGTGACTGGTGGCTGGTTTGAGGTGGAGAACATGTTAACGTTCGAGGCACAATTTTCATCATTAATTTCAGATGGGAAGTTGGGCGGAACAGTGCTGCGTATAACGTGATTGGCAGTGTTATCAGGTGGTACTTCATTGCCCACTGTTGGATCACATGCGATGGTCATCAGTGAAGGTTCAGGCAAGCCAGTATTTGTCTGAGAATATTGACTTGAATGAGTGAATGTCCGGTCAATAGTGTTAGTTTCAGACTGGGAAAGAGGAAGTTTAGATGTTTCAGCTTCATCTCCAAGGCATCTGTTACATGCAAACTTGCTCCGACGTTGTTTGGAAAGATGTGTGATGTCTGTTTTGACCGAGTAGACACAAAAGGTTATTTTGCAATTTTGCATACATGACATCGAATCAGGCATGTCATGTATTTTGCATACATGACATGCCTGATTTCGGGTCTTTAAATCACTTGGATGGGAACGACGATAAACAATGCTTACCCTTTAGAGTTAATCTTCAATTCCGAGTTTGTTTGCTATGACACCTTTAAGCTTTCAGCTTTTATATTCGCGTTTCCATAGAGATGTCTGTGGGAACACAAGAAAGCATTAATCGTTGTGACAGATGTACTTAAGACAAAATATAGAAGAGAGGGAGATTTCCTTAGGGAACTTAGTGATGCGGAGTTTTGCGACTCGTTCAAGGTTGACGCAGTGTCACCTTATGCCTTTAGGGTAATGGGGCGTTTGCTGGATTCATGAAGGCTAAAGTTCTGTGCATACATCTTAATTAATTATATAATATCGGTGTAGATACACCATAGTTAACCCATAAATTTGAACTACGCATGTAGTGTTACACTACATAGGTAGTTCAAATTTATGGATTAACTATGGTGTATCTACACCGATATTATATAGTTAATTACCAAAACTCATAAGGATTATGCCTTGTGCATTTCGTTTTCAAATACATCTTAATGGAGGAATCACAAGCATGAGCAGGAATATTTAAAAATTGAAATACCTGTTTATCATATCACGAAGATGATACCACATCAGGCTTGAGCAGAAGAAGAGGAATTCACTGGTGGGCAAATCATTATATCAAGTTAAGTATAACTATCTAAAACTAAATTAATATCAGGAGCCTAAATGGACACTGTCCGCAACAACTCGCACACGCGCACTTATAAAAGGATCAGTTGGTATTTCTTAGTATTCCAATGGAAGTTGTAACTATTTATAATTTTTGGATTATTAGTTCACACATTACTTAGTACTTCGTTTGTATGCCTCAGTACAGTTGTTGTTGTTGTGTTTTAGGCGCATTAGCGATTTAGACAATTGTGCTGTATATATTATGTCTGTAAATTGCTTGTGTTCTCTGGTCGATTTGCTTGTTTGCTGAACGGAAAACCCAAGTTTCCGGGAGGGGGAAAAAAAAAAAAAAAACTACCCTCTCCTGAAGACCGACTAACTCAGCCATGCTGCAAAAAAAAAAAAAATAATAAATACTGTAAATAAAACTATAAAAATTTCTCGTGTCATTGACGGGATTCGATTACCGACCCTTTTCTTCCTCCGGTGTGTGGTGACTTTAATTATATGCGGTGTACTATAGCGAGGACTTCAGTACAGCCAATGTATGAAGTACGTTAATTATAGTGATCTCTATGGTCATAGCCATGAGGTGTCTATATGTATATTTTATTTAAGCAACTACAATAAACAATATTTTAATATGCAGTATAAGTTTACTGCCAATAGATAATCTAATTGGTTTGGTTGAAATAATGAAATTCACTAGACTATGTCGTGCTTTGTATGTGTTTTTTCGCTCTTTCAAAAACTAAACTGCATAGTACAAAGCTATACATAACAGAACACGAATCTTGTTATGTTGTATTTACAACGCGAACAGATTTCTTGTTTCTACGGTTACTTTGGTTGACTACTTTTTAACAAGTGCCGGTCGGAAAGAGTAATCGAACTCAAAGTACCCTTTCATGTATACCGGATGGTAGCTCACATTAGTATTTCACATTGGTATATCCCTGACATTCAACTAAAATACATTTTAGTTGAATGTCAGGGACTCCTACCAAAGGCTACTTATTACCTGATGAAAGACCAGTAAGTGTCTGTCTACCCGACTCATACTCTGGGTTTGGCTGCCTCTCCGATGTATAAATGTGGTTCTCCGGAGACTGTCCAACATTTAATATTTGAGTGTAATTATTATGTTGATTATAGGTATAAATTATAGATGTTAACTAAATGAATGTGATCTCTTGAAAATTGTTGAAAATAGAGAAAATTTTGGGGTCCTGGCAAATTTTGCTGATAAGGTATTCCATAGAAGGAGGAGAATAATAAAATGTTATCCGATTGCTATTTCTAGATTGAATAATTGGTTGTATAATTTTCTTAATTTAGTTGAATACTTTGGTGTTGACTGCCTACTTTGGTTTTCTCACTTGGCAGCATTAAATTTCTGTTTGTACTTTGTTTAATAGTTATTTTTATCTGAAGATTTTTCAGATATTATCTTAACTTTAAATATTGTAAACTATTTAAAGTTGTAAACTCTTTATTGTAAATATTGTGAATAGATTGAACTTGCCTTTTGGGGTGCATAAAAATTCTGTGTTGCTACTTGTTCTGGGTGTTGAAAAATAAAAAAAAAAAAATTAATGCAATATGTTAGAGTACCAATTTAGTACTCCCTGAACTTGTTATGGTTGATTTTTTTCCTGTCCTAATGTACTTTAGGCAGGAGTATTTTATTGTGCTAACATAGATTGGAATGTTAATAGCATTCTTTTCTTTGTCTTCTTGTGTTAGATCCTCTCTTTGGCGTTTGTATACTTAGTATTCTGCGTTGAAGACTGTAGCATCAAAGTTATAAGCTATGCGTGAGGTTGTATAGTAAATGGGTATTTCTCTTACAGGTTCTGGACTGTTTTAGTTTGGGAACTGATGTTGACTATTTGGCAGTTTGGCTATGTGCAAGGGCCATGAGTATGAACCTCTTAGGACCTGTTTATTTGATACTCTGTTGTTGAGTATTGTAACTTATGTATTGTAAAACACATATGAGATTGAATCTTTAGTTTACATCCCTCTCACCGGGTTTGGACTGTATTAGTTTGGAACTGATACTGTTGTCTGGCCTAAAATATTATGATTGTTCTTCCTTCACAGCTATGTTGATGTTTCAGCTTGATACGTAACTTTGTAATTGCTGTATATTGTATTATAAGTTTGACATTGTTGTTTAATGGCTTACTTTACGAGGGTTTCTTGTTGCAGGGGATAATTCTCCCGTACAGCTGTTAAATTATTTTTACCATGCCATTGGTACAGGCAACCACTGTATATTTGTAATTTAAGTTTTGATTTAGTAATGATAATAGCACATGACAACCTTTGCATAATTGTATTATAAATTTAGATTATGTTAACGGCTTTAAACTTTGCACTTTAAACTTTCTTTTCTAACTTCTTCATTTTCGGGGATGTCTTCTTCTTCTTCTTCTTCCCCTTCTTTCTGCTTTCCCTCCCCTCCCATCTCTCTAACTAAACCTTCTATTTCCTATCTTCCTTTCAGTTGAAAACTCGGGGCTCCCAGGCTTGCCTGATTTAAAGTGGACCCTGGCGCACCTCCTCGTGGCCAAGGTTGGAAATCATGGGGCAGGGGACCTGGGCTCCCCTGGCTGCGAAGTCGCCAGGTGCCGGCACTCAACACAACAACACACATACTTACACACCGACATACATACACTTGCCGGCCTTAGCCTTTTGCCATTTCAGAAGCTACAGCGGTATATAGGGGAAACCCTGGAGACCGCAACTAAACAAATACACCTTGACCACCCTGCTATAGCAGTGTGAGATTGTGAACTGTATAGTTTGGACTCTTCTATTTCAGACAGCCGTCTGCCCTTTCTAGAAACATTGCTTTCATATGGCAGCTTACCCTTTCGAGGATTCTACTCATTCAAAAGTAATTGGAGAAACAGAAATAAATTTGTTCTGTTATGAGCACTGAGACCATTGTTTTTGCCAATGCATTTTAAACTCTACAGGTCAAATTGGAGGGAAAATGCACAAAAGGTAGGAGTGAGTACGAGTAGTTCTGTTGTTTTAAGTAACTGTTTAACACTGCTCCCTATTATAAAAATTGCACTTTTTTTCCTTATTTGCTTTGCTTGTTGTTGTTTTTTTTTTGAGAATTGCTTATTACAAACACGTTACAAAAATTTGATTTTAAGAGTTTAGCCTGCAGTTGATCTTACATCTAATTACTTAAGACCTCGAAGCACAGTTCTGCAGGTATACGAAACAAAATTGTCAGGTTCATTTTGAATATTCGTCATTTATGCAGCGGAAACTGCAAACAGAACATTAAAGCACAAGTACTTAGCAATATCAAGACTAATATTCTCTACTCCATTTGCACAGCTATTTCCCAAGGCGCCATGGGCTCTCTCATTTTCAGGCTAATGCACTTCAAGCCGCATTTGGATTACGTCTTTGTTCAATTAGAGGTTTTAAGAACAGTCCAAATATTTCCATTTCCATATGTTCACTTAACTTAATGAAATAAATTCGCTCTGATGAGAACAATTCTCAGAAATGTTGCACATTAAGGCAGAGACAATTGACTGAAAATGACATTTATATGAGGATTATAAAATAATTGCATAGTAGTAAAAATAAAGTAGTTTTACTTTACATACAGTTTTTAAGTCAATTTATCTCGATGGCAAGAACTTAAGCTTTTATTTTCGAGGGACTGTCTAGCACTAACAATAAGGATAAATCTGAGTTACCAATAACAGTGAATAAGATGATTCAAAAGCTGGAAATGGGTTTCAAAGAAAAGACCCATTTTTTATGTAATAATTCTCCCAGTTTAATGTAGTGGAACCCTTTGTGAAGATCCCATTTAAGATACCATCCCACTTAAGCAGTTACAATGATTTTGGCCCGGAAAATTTCTCGTAAGCGTAATATATTTTTAATGTTTAAAAGCCGTCGCGAGTTGCACTTTAGTTTGATTTCTTCCTTTCTTGCGTGTGGAAAAGGTTTGGATTTGAATCCTATCAAGACGAGAGGAATTGTTATGGCCATTTTTCACACCTGATCGAATTAGTCTCTTGATAGGTCGCATGGATTTTACCAATCGAAACTGGTAGGTAAAATTCCTATTCAGAGAGAGAAATGCTGTTTATTGGAATGTAAAATTTCATCTAGCCAACAGGCAAACTAACCTTAGAATATATAAAATTTACAGAGACAAATACACTGAAACTTCATAGTCTAAGTTGCTGAAGCGATTCAGGCTAAACAAAACAAAATAAACAAACCACATAAAAGAATTTCCCGTCTAAGCTCGATTTGGTTATTATATAATCGACATTTTCCAAAATCTTATGTATATCAATTGCTACTATGTCTCCTGCAGTTACTTGCAGGAGACATAGTAGCAATTGATACATACAAATTAATGAAGACATCTTTAACCCAGAACTCATCCGTCAGCCAATCAACCTACTGCATATAGTTCTGTGAAACTCTCCTGTTCACAACCATATCCAGTTCAAACTTATTCATGAGTGCCAACGTTCTTTTGAAGAATGAGTTCCTGGATATCTCTAATCTAGAGTTACTGATGTGGAATGTAGTATTCTGTTTAGTAGCCACCGCTGGAGCGTGAAGATCAATATGGCATAGAAGATCCGGCAGGTAGGTCGAATAAGTACGACATACATGGTACAACAGTTATAGATCGAGAACAGTTCGCAGAATTTCCAAAGATTGAAGCTTGAAGTAGGAACAAAGATTCAGGTAGAAGATTCTGTGGTAAAACATGGGATTACGTCTGAAAAGATAATGGATGAGTTTCATCTGCAGCGATTCTATTTGCTGTATCAAGTATGCATAGTGTAGATTCCATATAGGAGAAGCAAACTCCAGTATAGGCAGTACAGTTGTTTTGAATAGGAGCATAGAGAACTGAGAATCTTGAAATCTGTACGCTTGCTGCTTAATGAAGCCAATTTGTCTTTTCTCTTGATTTAATTTTGCCAGTTTTCAATAAAACCGGGCTGCTGATGGCATCAGACGTATTCCGTATTTTTTAGATTGAGAATACAGAAGGACGATTGTTATTTTGAGGGAATATAACCATCAAAATTTCACTATTTTAGAACAGAAGAATTCTTAAATAGAGAAATTATATAAAATCCAGCCAAAATTGCAGAGATAAATTGAACGTGTATTTTGTATCCATTTTAATAATTGAAAGCGCATTGCTTCTCCTTTTTAACAACTGTCATATATTAATAATGGTATCTGTTAATTTTTCATGGTACTGTTCAATGAGAATGAAATAATTAAATTGCTGCTGACATTTTTATCTCAGTGTACAATTAAGTGATCGATATATTTAATGCATATAGTTTTTTACGGGCGTTTAAAGTTTCGGTTTGCACTGTTCGTTGTATTCAAATGGCTAGTGTTGTTTCTGTATCTTTATATCTTCTCAGTCAGTTCATCTCTTTAAATTCAGATTGCATTTCTTCTTAGTGACCTTGAGAATACTTGGGAAGGACGTTTTTCTCTTTCTTTTTTGACAAAAAGTAAGAGTCCAGTTTTTCTCTTTACCAGTCTACAAATTAGATTATGCTGCAGGAATAGGAGTTTAGATCGCTCAAGTTTTTCCAACCGCCTAATGAACTAGCCTCAGTCGGCTAGCTCCTTAAACCTAAATACAAAGTGAGTGAGTGCTCGTTTTTATCCTCAATTTTCTTTCTTTGATCGCGTATCATAACGAGATTAAAATTAATCATTTTCTATTTTCTTTGCAGAAGTCGCTAACTGGATTTAAAAATATCGCTTTTTTGGCTTTTACTGTAGCTGCTTATAAAAGATTGTGTTCCCTCATATCAGAAGTCTGTGCGGGAAATTTTTCTTTACAGAAAAGCAGTGAGCTTAATGTTGGAAGAGGAGGAGACAAGATTTTTAGTGGGTTTATTTCGTTTCTGAAATATTCAGCTGCACTGCGTATTACTTAGTATTCAGTGATGTATAATCGCAAACTTGGGCCACTGTGAAACGTATAATTTATTAATTTTTTATTCGTATAATTTATTTGTTCTTTTTATCTAACTTTCTCTCTTCCTTTTGGGCACCCCGCTTGAGTTCGAGGCACTGGTGCGGTGGGATCACGTAACCATATGATGCACGCTACTGTTAGTATTATATCGGTGACGAGAAATGCTCAAACTTGAAGCACATTGAACTAACAAGTTGTAAACATTTATTGAACTAAAATCTCACTTTCATTGAGCAGTTTAAAAAATAAAATAATTTCACACATTTTCAGGTGTACAAAAACAAAATCAATACCAACTAGTATGATTAAGAATTATTATTCTAAACATAACTTTGCGCGTAACAACATTATCCGAACTTTGAGTGGACTTTGAATGTAACGCTGCTTAAAAAGCAACACAATGAAATACTAATTACAAACATAAATTTATTATTATTATTTATTTATATATATAATTTTTTTTTGTTAGGCATGTTATCAAACGCTATACAACTGTCGCCATCTGTCGGTAGAATAGAGAAATACTTTGTAGGTTAAAGAATTCAGACGACATCAGATGAGTGATTAAGCTGGCACATTTTAACAGAGAGGAATAATTTATATTATCATGACGAACAGGTAATTACCATTAATTTGATTATTTATTAACTTATGATATACTGATAAACTTTCTTTGCTTATAAACAGCTTACTGACCTTACCCTACTGCCTTAAACGTTATTAAATTGCTTTGAGAGCATAAGCAGCTTCCTATAGTAATAGTACACACAATGAAAGTGTGTTGTTCTGCTCCGCCGTCTATTTTTGTCGCTAGCTGCATGACGTTTTCTGCAAGAGTTCCCCAACACAACGACAAAGGAGATGAAACTTTGTCTTCCCCGGCGTTAGTTCCGTTCTTTTTATAGACCAAAAATAAGTAAACCTTCCGTTCAAATGTGCTTTCCCTATGGCTGATTATTAGATAGTAGCATGGCTCCCTTCAGTCTTCAAATATTGACTTAACGAGTGGTATTTAACTTGGTGCTGACTAATCCGGACTTTTGTATATAGTGCATTGCTGTGGAACATCCGCTACAAAAGAGCAATCGATTAGAACTAACTTTTTTGTTCGTTATGCGAATTCACACTCGTTGTTATAAAAACAAAACAAAACATAAGTCTTGAATTGTGGGCTAAAACAACTAAAACAAAAAAATTAAATACTTAACCTATCGTATTTTATTGAAATCTAAAGTTGCTTATTTCCACCACCGTCGTCCCTTCCCAATCAATGACCATCTTTACATCTTAATTGTAAAGATCTTCGCTGATTTACAGTTGTAAAGATTTAAACTGTTTTTTCGCAGATGTTAAAGAGAATAAAAGCGTTGAGAATAAACATTTAAGGAAATATATACTGTATGACAAAAGAGGACTTTGGTATTTCCTTTAAAATACTGCATGTGAATGTTCTTCACGAAAAGCTATTAATTTTTTAAATCTCATCACAAGATAACAAAAATTCTCAGTTCGATTTTTCCAGCGACATCTGCATTAGATAATGAATAACCTTGCTGCTTGGTGTTATTAAATATCCATCAAAGTCCTTGCGAGTTTGGAAATACTCTTTCCGATATGCATGAAATTGAAAACCAATTTAGAATATTGACGAAACTTAAAAGTTACCAAAAGGAAATAAACGATAACTCAGAATAAATTGGGCAGTTTCACTTTATAAGGACAGATGCGCGATGGCAAAGGTTTGAGAAAGTTCAGAAACCTTTCTCAGAAACAAAAGTGAGGATATTCTGTCAGAACTGAGGCCAAAAGCTACAAGTCATCTGTCTCCGCAGAGACCAGTCAAATATATAAAAAAATATGCATGTTCCACATCTTAAATTACAGACATCTGTAAATCCACTTGCCTTTCTCGATCAACATTGTAGATTTTAGAACAGAAATCTTGGAGAAATGCCAACTCTTAGCACTCCACAAGAATTAAAAAAAAAAAAAAAAAAAATGTTTAGAACAAGTTTCTCTTCAACACTTTTGTGCTTATGGAAGCGTTTAAAGTTTTGGCCGGTGTTTCTTGGTGTTAGAGGTATTTACAGTATTACCTTCGTGACGTAATTTTAAGAGGCTGTAAGGTGATAAATATTCAGACCGGGGCCCTGAATATTTGATATCATACATTGATTTTATATTTTAACAGTAGAAAAACCCAAACACCCTGAAACATTCTTCATGGAAGAGTCATTGCTTTGGATTATAATCGCTATATCCGGGATAACCTCCTAGTCTAAGATTGTAGTTCATTAGAAAAAAAGAAAAGAAAATCTCTTATTCTCATATGCAGGTTTTGCATGTAGATATTGAAGATTTTGTCCAGAGGCATGAGTTCACACTGTGAAGATATCGTGGATCAGGTCAAATGTTCTTTTGTCAGCAATTCCCTCCAGACATGAGGAGAGATATCATGATGAGAACTTTGTTGTTTAACTCCAGATTTGATAGAAGGAAGTGTACTTGGCCTGCTCTAATTGGTAAACCGAATTTAATAAAGATTGCGTCATTTCGTTTTAACCGAGGAGGTAAAAGAATCATTACTTAAGTCATAAGTCGTTAAAGGTTTAAAGAAAAGGCTAATTGGGAGGAACAGGAATCAGTTTGACAGAACTTAGTACAGCACATGAATAGGATAAGATGCATTAATTTTTAAGCAGCAAAATTGAGCTGGTTAAAAGGACTTAGATCGGATACACATATGGTCTTGAAAGATTGCAAATGACGATTAATCTTTCTAAATTTAAGGTTTTACATTTGGGAGAGAAGTGATCTAGAAATGATTTACACACTAGGGAACACGGATTTAAGGGTGGTCCAGGATGAGAAAGATTTAGGGGTTATGATACAAACTGACACAGTTTTCCTTGCAAGTGTAAAGGGGGAACTCAGTAAAGCTCGTATGCTAGCATTGATCAGTAGGACCTTTTACAGTAGGGAAAAGGATGTGTTATTATTCATCTTTATAAAATAATGGTTTTGTAAAAGATTCATCTTTATAAAATAATGGTTTTGTGAACGATGGAGAACTTCTAGAGACGGTCCAAAGAAGGACAGATAGACTGGTTGGGAGTAATAAGGGTTAACCCTATGAGGAGTATCTTAGAAGGTATGGACGCCTGGAGACTAGACACCTCAGGGGTGATCTGGTCGAAATGTTTAAGGCCTGTCAAGAATAAGCAGAATGGATAAGAGAGGAAGTATATCGCGTTGGCAGGTGAAACTACAATAAGGAGTGGTGGTGGCAGGAAAATATAAAATTTTGGAAAGCAATGGAAGATTCGATCTCATTAAATTCATCTTCAGGCAGCGGGTGATTGATTAAGCAGTTCAAGGTAGAGTTGGATAGTTACTTTTTTTAACAATTGGCAAATTGTGATCGATTCATTTTTTAAATAAGTTCGCTTCCTTGCATCATTGGTCTGATTAATACTAATACTTTAATTACTGGAATAAGTTACCTACGTGGGTAGTAGAGGCTGACAGTTTGGGGAAATTCAAAGATCAGCTGGATACAGTAGTTACCTACAGGAGGAGGGAAATGCATAGGTTGTCTCTTTCCATTACTAATATTAATTACTTTCCAAATGGAAACTTATAAAAAACTTAATTGGAAACTTAGTAATGAGAAATAATGAAAACTTAAATGTTTCTATAATTTTTTAAACTTTTAAAAGTGCAAAACTTTGTCCTTTTCTGCGGTTTGTTATTATTTTCGTGGTCTCTTTAAAAATTTGGTATGAGCATGTACTTAACATAATGCATACACATTTGTTTGTCTTAGCGCTGGAAAGTTTAGGCAACATTATTATTATAATATAACTCTAACAAGAGGTTTTATTAGCGTAACACAAAAATTCATTATACGTGAGTATGCTCATACACTAGTTAATCTATACGTTAACTATTTATTTTTTATCAAAGTATAGTTTACATTTCAGCTTTAACTGATTACTTCAGCAATATGAACTTAGAATATTTTAATTAGCGGGGAGGAAAACTTCATACTTGCTCAACCTTAAAATAGGAGTTATAAATAAACTCATAAAAGATGACCCATTTGGGATTGTACAATTACAGCCTCATTTTTTTGCACAACATGCGATAATTTTGGTTTGGTTAAGAAGTATGTATTGTAGTGGCATTGTGGCAATATGCATTCAGTGCCCAGTATCAGTTCCATAGATACTACACGAAGTCACACGGAAATGGTTGATACATCATGTGATCGTGACAATAACTCTGGCGTCCTCCCAGCTAGCATAGTGATCATAATTACTGTTCCTCTGTAAAAGGTCTCCTTTTACATTATGTTTAAGTTCTATGTTTAAGACCTATGTTTAAGTTCTGTCTTGATAGAAAGAATATTTATGGGCTTTTTTGACACCGTGACCGAGCTTGTTGATTTCGGGCGGATGAAAAACCTCGTACTGAAAACTCGGGTTTTTCATCTCATCTCAAAACAGATAACTGAAGTATATGATATAATTCGCAAGACACGATATACTGATCGCATGGTTGCCTCGGTGCAATTCAAAATAGCCTTACTCGGAATATATACGTATGTGCAAAGCGAGGGGGAGCGTTCTCAGCAGTTGTGGAGAAGACTTTACAGACGACACTTAGGGCATAACTTCAGAATCTCTGTTGTTGTAATAGGGTTTTAGGGGTAGAACTAAGGCCAACATGGCCTTAGTCCTGCCCGTTTTTCAGCGACTAAAGCCACTTTGCTCAGTGTATAATGTCTGTAAATTGCGTGTGTTTTGTGGTCGATTTGCTGTTTGCTGGACGAAAATCCCGAGTTACGGAAGAAAAACCATGCTACCTTCGCCTGAAAACGACTAACTTAGCCACGTTGTGAAAAAGGCCCATAAAAATTTCTCACGTCATTGACAGGACTCGAACTCAGGTCTTTTTCACTCGGTGTGGGAGGGCGGCGAAGCATTTCTATAATGGCCGAACGTCAATGGAAATGGTATATTAACAATTGGTAGACATCCTCCTTCCCCCCCACAAGAAAAAAAAAAAGGGAGCTCAGTGTATCACAGTTGTGTGGACCAATAGACGTGTCACCTTGATAGAAATAACTTGTTTTAACTAGGGACACAGTGATAGACAACATCCGTGCACGTGGAGCATCAGACATTGCAGCATCTTAGCTACATCAGTAGAGACCTTGTCTTACACCATTGCCGTCTGCACGTAACAGTAAACGGTTACAGTAGACTACAGAGCATCAAAACTGGACATACTCGTATATCACTGGAAATAGTCTAGTAGTCTAACGAATTACAAGTGATGGCGGAATTAGGGACCGGTTACAATAAAATGAAGCAATGTATCCGTCATTCATGACCACGCGTTATACTACAGCCCGCCAGATGGTTTTGGACGTGTTTTACTGCTCATCCATAGATCCTTTGATTCCTGTGAACCAGTGGAATCAAATGCACCTAGGGTGTATTTAAACATCATTGTATTTTTTATTTATTATTATTATTATTATTATTATTATTAGCTATATGGTGTAAGGAAGCCTGAGGCTTATGCTGCACCAGCCAAAAAAAATTTCCAAGTTACCCTGAGAGAAAGAGAGAGAGAGAAGTAGAAAGGAATCACCAAGAAAGAGAAGAATGATGATATCCAGCTTAGGACCCTGGATGTGCCAAGTCCATACTCACCAGATGTGAGCACTTGAGGGTTAGATACACCCTATCATGTTGAGTGCTAACCCCTTATTTGACGGTTACTTCCAGCACAATAACGCCCCATGCCACCTTGTCTAAATCTTTTGCTGAACTAGTTCGAAGAACAAATTGGGCTATTCAGTAGCCTCCACAGACACCACATCTAAATTCCGTAGAGTACGTGTTGGAACCCTCGGCCACGATGTAAAAAATGCCTATAAAAGTTCCTCCCGTCGAGATGGAATTCGAACCCATTAAATAAAGTGGACACGCTTAATGTATGCTGTAAAACAGATTGAATTGGTTTGTGGCTGCGCTGTTGTCAACTTTAATTTCAGTGTTTTAGGAGTTAGTTTGTACGAAACCACATCTCCGTTTTCATAGATCTGTTAGCAATATTTATTTCTGAGTTTTATTCAAATAATACTCATTTAAAAAAATAGTATTATCATATTAAATACTCATTTGGTAACTAGGGATATCAAGAATATTCGACATACTTTGGTATAATGCTTTAAATATACAGACAAATAATACATAAGACGCTTTCATATTATTATTAATCTAGTTAAATTATATTTTACATGATGTATTATAGACTAAAATAATACAAGTAGCAGAAGCAGTTACTTGTATTAAGATTTTCGTTTTACCACCTTAAAGAAAGCACGGTGGAGTGGAGTGGAGGAATATTCGTGACCTAGTTCCTACCAATGATCCGAGCAATGCAGGAACCGATAGCGGGGAGCAATCATACTGTCATACAATGGATAGTATCCAAGTAAATTTCGGTAATCAAAGGGAAATGTCAGGCTTTAATTACACGAAGGGGACGTCAGTGGACTCATATATTTGTTGAGCTCCATTAACTGTAGTATTACTATACGCAATTTATTAGTAATGTATTATGGGAAGTATTAAAGGGATTTATCTTGAGACCACAAACACATTCGTTCCGGTTGAGAAGTTCTGCAAAAGAAAGATGCCAAAATGGATGACAATGATAAAGGAGCCAAGATATTTAATTGAAGAAAAGAAAACACATGGGACAGTTACAGGCTATCGCATGATACTGCTCCATGCAGTGGCGGATTCAGGGTAGCTTTTCGGAGAATATACATCAATCGTTTAAATTCCCTTCAGCTGCAAAAAAAAATTTTTTTTTTTCATTGTTAACATAGGATTTTTATCTATTTTTGCAATGCAGCTATTTTCAACTAACTACAGTTGGCAACACTGATGCTGATCTGATCGCCATTCTAGTTCGAGGAGTCACGCTGTTTGGTCGTGCGTAATGTTTACTTCAAAGCAGTTCAGAATTTAGCTGTGTGCCTGTGTCCGCCAGTCACATTATGTTTGAGTGTCATTTGTTTTGTTCTGTGCATTATTTTGTGCCTTGTTTGTGCACAAAATGGTGCCCCCCCTGTCACAAATGGTGCTCCTCCTGTCCTGTCATTTTTTCTGGCTCCGCCACTGGCTCCATGCGATAACTATAAGCAGATATGCGATAAAACCATTGATAAGGTAAGATTTGCAACGCTGAGCATGAAAAGTCATTGGCAAATAGAGCCAAGAATGGGATAAAAAAAATTCTACTCATATTTTAATGCAAAGAAGCAGAAAGTAAATCCGATAGATCCCTAGCAAGATCAAAATAATGATATAATCGACAAATCAGTCGAAATCGTGGTCGAGTTTAACACGTGTTTTGCAACTGTATTTACTGTTGAAACCACATTAGTGCCCAGAGGAACAGTAAAACCGAGTTTAACCGTTTGTTAAAAATAAGTGACGTAACGGTATGGTACCGGTGTGGATGTTATACATCTAGTTATGCTGAAAAATATGACAAATGAGTGCATGCATGTAACCATTAGTAATGTTAATGAGAACGTTAGGTTCACAGATTATTTCCTTGGAGTGGAGAAGTGCCAATATCTCCCAAATCCATAAGGGAGGAGCCAAAAAAAGTGAAGGCCAATTATAGATAACTGAATTTGACTTCTGTAGGCAACATTATGGAATATGTGGTTAAATACGCAATAAAGGACTATCTCAACAAGATTAGTATCCTAAATATGTCTCATCGTGGTTTCATGAAGGGGAGTTCATGTTTTACTAATTTGGTAAACTAACTATGACCAGGTTATAAAATAGTTGCACGCTAGAAACAACTTCGACATTATATATCTGATTTTAGTAAGACTTTTTATACAGTTCCTTGTGGGAAGTTATTGTAGAAATTAGAGTAGTATGGAATAACGGAAAATTAATCAGTGGATGGGAGGTTGGTTGAAGGGCAGGAGATAGAGAACAGTCACAATGGGGTTCTTCAGAGTGGACTGAAGAGGCAAGTGGGATTACTCAGGGATTTCTCGTACTTGTTTCTTGTATTCCTAAATAATATTGATAAGAGAATACAGGGAACTGTCAAATTTTTCTGATGATTTAAAGGTTGGGAGGGTGGTTAACAATCGAAATCAGCATGTTGCTTCAAAAGGTTTTCGACCGACTGCAAGTAGGTCTGAAAAACGGCAGCTAAAGCTTAATGCTACCAAACGAAAAATATTGCACTTGGTGAACAGGAACCCAGGAGCAGTTTATAGATTGGGGAAGAGGAATTAAAGGATGTACTAGATGAGAAAAACTTGGAGATTACGATACAGGAAAAACATGCAGAGTGTAAACAAGGAGAAAAAAGGGCAGATGGATTTCTATCTCTAGATTTACACTTTTGCAAGTGGAAAGAAATAAGACAATGGTGCGACCACACTTGGAATATTGTATCCAGGTGTGGAGGCCGCATCTAAAGGAAGATATGTAAGTTCTAGAGAAGGTGCAATGAAGGATGATTAGATTAAAGAGCTCTAAGCATTTCCCAATGAGGAACTGTGTAGATGTGATCTTCAGAGCTTATGAATTAGACACCTTGGGGAAAGGGGGACCTTGATTAAAGTGTATAAGGCCCTTCAAATGAATGAGGGAAGAATATTCTCACTGGTGAGAAAAACAAGAACCAGAGGGCATAACTATAAAATTTTAGGGAAGGATAGTAGACGTGACCTTCAGGCAGGGTGTTATGCAACTTTGGAGTAACTTGCCTGAAGGGTATCCGGGGCGGCGAGTTTGGCAAAATTCAAGGAAGAATTGGACAGGCACTTTTTACGATGGGAATAATATGAGACCTTTCAGCATATGTAGAATAAGTTCGCTTCCTTGCATCGTTATGCCATTTTAATACTAATAACTGATGTTGCTAGCATTCCGAATCACGCCACTAATTCAAGAATAATTATCTACAAGTAATTATAACGACCGATGGTGCTTTCGAAATATTCATGGACTGTAATTATGCCATACGAAATACTATGAGAATATTCCGAATACTAATATCACTAGTGCTAGTTGTTTCTTTTAGGCGGCACAGTTTCTATAATTGAATCTTAGAGAAGTTTACAAATATAAGCAGCTTTTGATGTATTAAAAAAAATAACAACGGTAATTTAGTGAAGTTACTTAATTTCCTTTCCTTTCCTTTACCCATCTTTAACATCTGAGAAAATTTTGTGGAAGGATCTGTCTCGAAAAAAAAAAAAAAAAACCAATACCTGTTATCTTTTGCGGATGGACACTTATTTCTCTGCTAGCACACATTTAGAGGTGTATCTGGGACTCTGAGAGGCTGCCAGTGCATTCCTGGCATCATTCCATCATCGTCTGAGTCTCAAGTCTATTCTGGAACATTCTATAGCATGACTCTTGCTCCTACCTATACCAATAGCTCCTTCGATGCTACAGATAACATGGCAGAAATTTCTTAGGTAATGCATTTGCTACTGTTGTCCCGTTATGACTGGTGATAAAATTTGTTTCAGGAAATGCACTTTTCTAGTGATGTTTCCATTTCGAGATATTAGTTATAGCATAAATTTGTTCATAACTGTGAAAAATGGTTCTGGAACATCGCGCATAAGTGAAAAACCTCGTTACCAGATATCTGAAAGCTTTTTGGAACAGGCAAGCTTTAAGTAGGCCTAACAAATCAAGTAAATGTATACTGATGCTGAATCTTACAGAATTTCCTATAGGTGAAGCGCACCTCTAGTAAGAATTTCATTCTTTATTTAATTAACTGAGTAACGCCATGAGGAAATAAATTTTTTTACGTCTCTGTTTTTCCTTCTTAATGACTTGCCTTTGGTGATATTCAGATATCTCTTGTTTAACTGTCAATACCAGAAGTCACAGTTCGTACTATGTTTTTATAAATAGCAAGTTAAATCTATTAAAATAGAAGCGAAAGACTGAAGTGACTGCGAAGATAATAGCAGTACAAATGTGCATATTGTTCGTTAATTCGAAAATTGGATTATAAAACAATGGTTCGTACATGGCGATTAATAATATGGAAGTAAAAGAATGCTTTTTATTTGTCCATCCCACTTTCCATTGCCTTAACTAATATATCTTTTATATTGATCTACGCTTGATTTTGGTGTAATTCGGGATATTACGAGGAAGCCCTTAATTAGCTGGGCGTAGCTGAGCATTAGTTTCAACGGAAGCGTGTAATATTTCTGTCTACAAACATTTTCTAGTATCATTAAAAGCCTCCAGTGCGTGGAATTTTCCGTAAGCTGTTAATTTAAAGGGTGTGCGAAACGATTATGGTGCGACCATTTGGATGTGTAACGTGTATAATTCTTAATAGGTTCGGACTAGTGGAAAATTGCTTTGATTTTCTACCTTGATTCTTCCATATTTTCATTATACCAAAAGTACGAAAGGTAATTTTGAGTATTGCTGTAATATAAATAATAAAAAGGATTCGGACTATTTCATAACAACATTTAAACATTTCTCGCAGCTATTTCAATTGTAAAACCAAGAGTTTTTTAATCTATAAGAAGCATCGAAACGTTTCACTATTACTAAGAAACGAAGAAAGAGCGCTACTTTAGTGCGTTCTGTGCTTAACACTGCTCCAAGTGACACCATGTGTGACCATAAGTCTGGAACAGAAGAAATGATTCAAGCTTCTGATAATAGTAACCAGACAGGAAGAGAGACAATGACGCAGTTGAAAAAGAACCAGAACAATCTCTAAGACGTCATACATTTGTCAGAAAAACTTTGGCCTCGAAAAGTCTCCAGTGCATCAAAATATGCTTACGTTAGAAACAGATGAAATGGGGAATGATTAATGTAACAGTCTATATAGCAAATTCCTCGCGCCCCATTACTTCTGTGGGCTGTCGCCAGTTTCTTGTTATGTTAATGTTTCATCCACACTTAAAAATATCAAAAACATTAAGCACTTTGGAAAGTCGTGTTAAAACTTCAGCCCTGAAACAAGGAGTTGAAAATGTGGGGAAAGATGGAATATTCGATATATGATGTTCCTGAGAGCGGGTAATCCTAAAGTCGATGAAAGTTTGGCAGTAATGATGAAGATGTAAAAAGTAATGGCCATTGGTTGCCACGGATCGTTGGCTGCTTTAGAACAGTAATAAACAAAATAACCCTAGGCTACTCGGGCCTAGTTTCCGCCTTAGAATTTTACTATTCTTGGTTTAATGTCCGGATGTTGAATTACAGACAGTTGTTCATTGCTGAATGGAGTGTGGACACTTTATTAGGTAATCTATTACATGGCGTGCTTGTCAAGACATGGTGGTTGCTTTTATTATTATTTTTAAGTAAGCTTTCAGAAAAATTATAATTTATAAATATTACACAGAGAGATTCCTCGTTTGCCAAAGCTTCCATAATGAAAAAAATAAAAATAATAAAATAATGGGAGGCAAAACTGTACTGGAAAGGATCGAAAAGCTTACGTATGATATTGATTAATCTTATATATAGGGTGATTCTGAACTTTTTCAAAACTTCGAAAGTGTCTTGTGGGATCAGTTACAAAGAAAAATGCTGTGTAAGAGCATTTTCTTTGTAACTGATCATTGTTCTTTAACTCTACATGATTCTGACTTTCCTGAATTGTCTTATTTAACACCAGATTTTCTAGGCACTTAAATTTAACATGAAAGCGTTTTCACACTCATATTCTTATAACGTTTTTTTAGGCGCTTTAAGGTATATGTGTAATGCACCTATTGTCGTCATCATGGCTGTCCGCCTGTAACACCTGCCCTCAACTCCCCTGTATCAACTTCCAGTGGATAGATTTTCATGAAATTTTTATTTGTGTCTTTTAAAAAGATTTATCAAACCAATAAAAAATCCAACAGTTATTATTTCTTTGTCCGTCCGTATGTAAACCTCGTCCCCGTTGATGGATTTTCATAAAGATTAGTATTTGGCTCGTTTAGAAAAATTCGTCAAGCAAACCAAATTTACTTAAAATCGGAACAATATAAATCCATCAGTTATTATTTCTTTGTCCATCCGCACGTAATAAGCAACTCCCAGTGAATAGATTTTCATGAAATTTTATTTTTCGTTCTAATAGTGCAACTTATCGACACTTTCCAAATTTCATTCAAATCGGAACAATGAAAATCTGGCAATTATATTTATTTTTTTCGTACATATCACATAAGCTATCCATACACAACACTATATATTGTAACTGCAGCGCTGGATATTATGTTTGTCGACATGCTCTGGTTAGAGGAATGAATGGGCAATGTGGCGGATTCGCATAAACAATTTTTCTCGGTTCGTGCATTAAAGTCGTTGTTCCGTTTTGCTCATTATTTTTTGCTATAAATCATGAATTATTACTATTAAAGAGAGCATTTTTATTCATGTGGGGGACTAACCACAGTAAACGAACACGACATGGCCATTTGATGGAGAAATATACGACCATGCTGAAGAAATAACGTGAGTTAGGGCAGAATGTGTATGTGTCTGCAAGTCTGCTCAGACAACATAAGCCTGATTATATGCTTTCAGCATTGTGGATTAACTCAAGATTTGAGGGAATCTGCAAAACTCTAGGGGGGGGGGGATTTTTATTAGCATAGCCCGTACTTGTACGTAGAAGGGATCTATTTTGTAGAGATGGTATTCATTTGACAAAGGTGATGCAAGGATTTTTTAGGATACCTTAAGGGTTTAGGAAAACTGCTAGTTAGGTGGAGAAGTGTAATAGAGATCCGCGTTTATCTGATGATATGAGTCAAAATAATGCTCAAGCTCACCTCAAGAATTCTTGTTTGTTGCTACAACAGCCGATGTTGGCAAGATGTTCTGAGGATAGCAATTTCAAATGAGCGGGATGAGAAAGATAGAGAAACAAGTCTAAATAACTTCAAGGGGTGTGCCAGAGTAGTAAACTATAGTCGAATGTGTCTACAATAATGTCAGGAGTGTTGTCAATAAAATGGCTAAATTTGAACTCCTGGTTAGGACTACTAATGCTGATATAATGAGGCTAACAGAAACGTAGTGCCGTTCGGAAATTGGGGATGACGAGTTCCACTACGGTATGTATTATATATTTAAATAAAACTAAAGACCAGGGTGGCAGATTATGGTCCATTTCCCTCATCATGAATTGTTGAGGAGGCTTCTGTCCTGCATTGGGTTGATAATGGCTGCAGTTTACCTTTTTTAAATGCAACTAGGCATCACATATTTAAGAGTTTAAATTTTTAAACTCTTAAAATAATAAAGAGTTAATATTTTAAGCTTTGAAACGGTGCCGTCTGGATGGTGGTGCCCACCGAGAATGAGTAACAATAGTCTTCTTTATTAGTGAAGCGTTACTTATTCGAGGTAATGCAATACATGGTAACTCGTTGTGAAGGATGAGCACAATATGAGATAAAGACGAAATTATGCCTTTCACACTACTATCATAGTTTTACTTTAATAGTTGTCTATAGTGTATCTACACCGATATTATATAGGTATTATGTATTTAGGAAAGATAGAGAAGATAGAAGGGGTGGTGGTGTCCTGCTTCTTATCAAAAGCAGCCTAAGCGTGAAAAGAGCTTTTGATGAATCTGAAGTTACGTCTGCCAGCATAGAATCTGTGATGTGATTTAGTTGGAAGCAAAGCTATAATGAGAGTGGGAGTGATCTACAGACCAGAAAATTGTGAATAGTATGACGAGAGTCTTTACATGCAGATGGAATGCGCAAGAAAACACGAATGTCTTATTATGGTTGTTTCAATCTACCCTAGATTGATTGAAATATTGAACATTTTTTCTAAATAAACTAGATGATTATTATTTGTACCAGCATGTCAGATATAATACTAGGGGTGAGAATATCCTTGACCTCATCATTACTCACGAATTAGATGACATCAAAAAGCTTAAAATACAAGAATCATTGGAAGGTAGTGATTACGAAGTCGTCAGTTGGAAGATGAAGAAATGTGTTGCAGTAGATAAAAATATAAACACTGATTTTAATTTCAAAAGAAGAGACTGCCGGTTTAAGGCACTATATTAATGGGCAGATTGCAGAGTGAGGGCGAATATACTTGAATTATGGAATACCTTTAAAGCAAAAATCACAGAAGCCATGAACGCATACTTCCCATTAAGAAATTATTGCAGGAGGATAAAGAAACGGATGGCTGCGGAGCTGACCAGTGAAATCTAACAAAAAAAGATAGCATGGGGGAGTTACAAAACAACGAAAAGTACTGAAGCCTACAACAGCTACATGTGGATTTGTAATACACTTCTCGACAAAATTAACGGAACAATGCTTTTCATGAATATTTTATTGTTAACAGTGTCGCCGAAGGCGAATATTTGATATAATAGGTATCCTGGCATGCAACTTCCGGGTATTCAATAAAAATCGATCTACAACCTTACACAGCCGCACATTAGACAAATTATTCATGACTAAAAACACAAGTTGCGACTAATATCACTTCATTCCCGTTTTCCTTTTTGGCTTGCTCACTGGGATAGCCATATCTCCAGTACTCAGGAGGGCAAGTCATCCTCGTTTAGATGATTCTTTGAGATGGTAGGTCGTTGGATGACTTGAATCCGGGCAGTCGCAGACGGAGGTGGCACGTTGGCTTAATGTGTCACGCAGTGTCGACTCGGCACTAGGAAGCAGTTTCACAAGACAGGAACCATTACAAGAAGAGCTCGCCAAGGTTGTCCCAGGGATATGTCGATCAGATCAGACCGCTATCTGGCTCTAACAGCAAGACGGAACCCTACGATGTTCTGTCATCAACTGTCTCTTGAGGTTGCTGTGGCCACAGGTGAAATAATTCCAACCGAACTGTATTAAGAAGGCTCAGTTCACGTGGTTTCTACGCAATGAAGCCAGGGCTTTGGATCCCCTTAACCCCAAACCATCGCAGATCTTGTCGAAACTGGTGCCTTGAACATGTGAGTCGGAGCCCTGACAAAAGGGATAGAATTATGTTCTCTGATGAGTCCTATTTTAGCCTACGAACAGATTCTACACGTTATTTCATCTGGAGACAATGGGGAATGCGCCATCGTACCTCCAACATCAGAGAAAGGGACACTTACGGCGGAGGCGGTGTTCTCGTGTGGGGCGGAATAATGATCAACGGCTGCACTCCTCTTCATGTTTTTAATAGGGATACCGAAACTGAGCAGAGTTACCGAGAACAGATCCTTGAACCGTATGTGCGATTTTTTAGGGGTGCGGTTGGCCCAGATTTTATTTTCTTGAGCGACAATGCCACTGCATATAGAGCTCAAGTGTTGGAGGAATATCATGAAATTGAAGACATCCAACGACTACCCTGGTCAGCACGATCACTAGATTTAAATCCGAAGGAACAAGAGTGGGGCGCCCTTGGGCGTCGAATTGCAAGCCGACGGCCAACTTCTCGATCACTTTGTGAGCTAAGGTCTGCGCTAGTGGAAGAATGGTATTTGCTGCCGCAGAACCTTATAAACACCCTTATATCGAGCATGATTCACCGTTGCCATTGAAGGGGATCATACCTGTACTGGAGTCATGTGACCATATTTTCGAGCATCTTGTATCGACTTATGTAATTTGATTGTTTTGGTAATTCTTATACAACCCCTAGAAATGTCCGTTAATGTGCATAAATCTTGTCATCAGTCTTTCTGGATAGGTGCACAAAATAAGAGCTTTAGCTGGCCTCCGAGCCATTCAATGCATTGCTGTCTTTACCTTTTTATCTAACGAGGTCATGTCCTCTGAGCTCTTTTCGGTGACAAGGAAAGATGAAACTACTCAACCCTAAATCTGGTAAATAACACTTTAAACTGAATCGCCTCTATCATTTCTGCTGTAAAACGGGAGTTTCAGACTGCTAACTTGGCCTAGTCTACACGATGAATGTATATGCTCTAACTTAGGTGTTTAAATACTATAGAAAATGGAATATAAAGGAATCTGAAGTTCCGTAGAAAAGTTTTCACTCCCACTCCCCCAGTAAAAGTGAAGGAAATATTCCATGTTGACGTTTCCCATTTATTGCTGTTTGCCACTCGTTTGGAGAGATCAGATTTTGATTCCAGTCGACGATTGAAGGAATTTTCTGGAGTTCTCTTTAATCAATGCTGTGTAGCCAATCTCAGGAGGAGGAAGTTTGGGGCCTCCTGAGTTATTTCGGGTTTTCAGCCTGCACGTCATGCTAATTGACCCTTAAGCACACATTTCTACAGAGAAAATAAACTGTATGGTTAAGAGAAACAATTTCCCGTGCCTCTAAAATAATAATTTAAATTTTAATATTGCAGGCACCCATCTCTAGTACAGATTTCAATGTTTTACCAAGTTTGTTTATCCCTAACAAATATGAACTTCATCTTGAGGAATCGACATATCTCAATACGTTTTTACCCCTTTATGCGCTATCTCAGCTCGAAAACCGAATTACAGGTCGCATCACATTTCTTCGTGCATCGCTACGTTGAGGCCATCATCTTGTAGATTATCCGCTTAGGGATGATATCGACAGACAGATGAGCGCATTCGTGTAGCGTTACCAGAAACTTTAATGAAATAACTTTCCGCAATTACGAGCGTCAGAATTTCTTGCATTTGCTATAATTTACAGAGACTTTGCGGTTTTCATTTGAATCACTCTTGAAATAAACCGACTAACTTCATCTAATTTTTTTGTTTGATTTTTCGAAAATTTTTCATTAATCTCAGATTTATTTTTTTCTTGTTACAGTATTATTGCATATTTACTTTTCTTTCATTTCTGGGCAGACCATTGATGCTCTGCAAAATCTAGTCATATTCGGAATCATACCCAAATTCGTAAAGACACACCAAGAAATGCAAATAAACAAAACCTTTTTTGAAAATTTCTTATATAGTGTAATTCTCCCAGTGTATCGTATTTAGCCTTCACGGGTAGCACAGTGGTTTTAATCACTCTCCATTCCAACCGAGTGGAAAAAGTGCGAGTTATCCTGTCAATAATGAGAGGAATTTTTACGAGCTGTTTTTTCACGACTTAGCTGACTTATTCGGTGTCAGTCGAAGGTTACATGGTTTTATTTCTCCTCCAGGAAATAGCAAACTGAACAAAGAATACACGCAGTTACACAAACAATACACTGACGTCTCATCGCCTTAGTTGCTTTGATGCTTCGCGGCCGAGTTAGTCGGTCTCAGGCGAGGGTAGCATGTTTTCTTCCGAAAAATCGGGTTTTTCATCCAGGAAACAGAAAATCCACCTCACAACACACACAATTTACTGATAATATACACGGAGCAATATGGTCGTAGTCGCTGATGCCCCTAAAACACTACTACAACAAGAGCACCCTACTTCTATATCATACTTGTGTATTAAGCAGAGCATGATCAACGTCTGTCATAGATATTTCTTGGAAAAGCCCGTTGAATAAGATTAAGTATTAAATAAAATATTATACTTCCATCAGTATCTGTAACTAGCCAGAAAAAATAAATAAATACAGGGTGTTTCAGTTAAACGTTTCAGAACTTCTAAGAGGGGTAGGGTACATCCTGACAACTCGAAATCATATAGCAATGTGGGGTCGGAAATGCTTTCCTGAAGCGGTGTTGTACACAGAAGCACCATAAAAAGAAAAGAGAACGTAAGTGAGAAATCGTTTTAATAATACATGAAAAGAAGCAAAAGGTACATGGATTAAAGTAAGTGTTCGAAGTTTCTTCCACGGGCTACAATGCACGCCTCACATCTCCGACGCATGGACATCCGAACATTCTGGAATACTCCAGGCGAATTTCGAATTTCTTGAACAAGAACGCCAAGTTAGTAGGATGGATGATTACACGAACGCAGAGTTAGCCGATATGCATTTGGCGTACGGGGCTGCAAATTGTAGTGGGCCAGCCGCACAGCGTTTGTACGCGGAACGATATCCGACGAGGCGTATTCCCAGTCATAATTTCTTTGCAAGACTGCACCAGAGGTTAGCTGAGAGAGGTTCATTTGAAAGAGCTGACAGGGACAGGGTAAGAACAGCATGGACTCCAGCCGTCCAACAGAATGTGCTGCAGCATGTACAGGGGAATCCAAGAACGAGTACACGAAGTCTAGGAAACGCAGTCGGGGTTTCCCATTGCAGCGTCTGGAGGATTCTCCGAGAACAAGACATGCATCCGTTTCACGTGCAGCGTGTCAAGACACAGCAACCGGAGGATTATGCACCTCGTATTGCTTTCGCACAGTGGTACCTTGGAAAATGTGCTACAAATCCCCTTTTTCCTGCTGAAGTGTTGTTTTCCGATGAGGCATCCTTCACAAGGGAAGGAATTTTCAACACGCATAACGACCATATCTGGGCGGTCGAGAACCCGCATGCAATACGACGTCGTGCAGCACAGATTCGATTTTCTGTCAATGTATGGGCCTGTATTATGGGAGATCACCTCATCGGACTTTACCTGTTACCGTGTCGTCTAACCGGACTTGTCTACTTGATCTTTCTGCAGCAAGTATTGCCACAACTTTTGAGAGATGAACAGATTTCTGCATCGACGCAACAGACAATGTCGTTCCAACACGATGGAGCCCCTGCCCATTATAGCGGAGATGTTCGTAACTACCTGGAAGTCACATTTGGTCAACAGTGGATCGGACGTGGTGGTCCCGTGCGTTGGCCTGCTCGGTCACCCGACCTATCATGTCTTGATTTTTATTTCTGGGGTCATATGAAATCGCTAGTTTATGACACCCCTGTTGACAATGCTGAGGAGCTGGTTGCAAGAATCGCAGTAGCTGCCGAAGAAATTCGAAATTCGCCTGGAGTATTCCAGAATGTTCGGATGTCCATGCGTCGGAGATGTGAGGCGTGCATTGTAGCCCGTGGAAGAAACTTCGAACACTTACTTTAATCCATGTACCTTTTGCTTCCTTTCATGTATTATTAAAACGATTTCTCACTTACGGTCTCTTTTCTTTATGGTGCTTCTGTGTACAACACCGCTTCAGGAAAGCATTTCCGACCCCACATTGCTATATGATTTCGAGTTGTCAGGATGTACCCTAACCCTCTTAGAAGTTCTGAAACGTTTAACTGAAACACCCTGTATAATTGAAATCAACTATTTCTATTTAAAAAAAATAATAATAAATAAATAATAATAATAAAAAAAAAAATATATATATATATTTTTTTTTTTCCACCAATGTCTTTGGCACGTGTTCAAATACGTTACATACATCAGAGCCTTCGATTCTAACAATATGAATTCTACCTAGACTGTAAAGCTCTGAGAGCGAATAGTAATTGGATGAGGGTGAAAATTTTCACGTTTATAAATGTCACTAGAACTGGGAACATATATTTATATTACGGGGAAAATTGTATAGACTGAATTGTAGAGGCTGACAGCGTGGTAAAATTCAGAGGTCAGTTGGGTCAGCACCTATGTGAGGAGTAGAACACGTAATAACTTTCTCTTTTTTTCTGCCATGTAGCCAAAGCCGAAACCCTCCTTGCACTCTACCATAAACCTTAATTATTTTCTAAAATTTCCCTTCGAAAAAAATAAAAATATAAATGCCCTTCAGAGTTTGCCAAGTCTGTTTATTTTAATGCTTTCTGCTAAGATGGTCGCTGTTGCTTAGCAACTAAAGTTTGATATTCTATGGCCTAAACATGATCACCGGAAAATGCGCACAAAGTAAGACTCGTTAGAAAAGATCGGAAATGTGCGGATGAATTCACTGCCGACATCAGTTTCTCCTGTATGTCTTACGAACTTTCTATAGAAAGGTGATCCTGCTTAACTAAATACATATTTGTTAATCACCTTATCAGAGAGGATAAGGATCGTGTTTGTAACTATGAATGAAACAGGAAATTAATTGAGTTCTGTTTGATGATTTATATTTCTCGCTCCCATCATTCAAATTGGCTGAAAATTAAAGGACATGGAAGGTATTTATTACGCACGATTAATTCTCTTGCTAGAATACAATGCCTTTGGCACAGGTTTAGAAACGTTACGTACAATTGAGCGATTTTAAGTGAGAAAGGCAGTTTGGATTATATAAAGGTACATCGTAAATACAGCTAAACCTTTTCTTGTGAGCCATTATGAAAGAATTGAAGGCTGCGTCAACAACAGAAAGGTCCTCATACCCCCATTTCAAGTTCTTGAGCGAACAGGCGAAATTCAACATGGAATAATAACCGATTAATTCTCCGATTGGTTATCGGTTAGTTTAGAAACATCTTTACAATACTTTACTAGCGCTGCCGAAATTAACGAGCATGTAACAACTGACTGGTGCAGTGTGCCTCTTGAAAGACTGCAGTGCTTGTGATGCCTTGCGGCTAGCATAGTGGCTTTCACCACATTTAGTTTCACCATGTGGAAAAGGCCTGGATTTGAGTCATCGGAGCAGGAGGAACTGTGTGGCTTTACACGCTGACTGAGTATTAGCATCTCATTATCAACTCAGCCCTCATGTAAGAATTTCGCGATATTTTCTTTATGGTATTCAGATTTTCACCCACCGAATAGAACCTTCATAGAAGACATCCAGTTTACAGGCGCAATATGCCTTATTCTAAAAACGCAATCCACCAATGTCTTTGGCACGTGTTCAAATACGTTACATACATCAGAGCGAGAACGGATTATTTACTCATGTGAGTGATTCTCTCTTTAGGGTCAATTTTTACCAAAAAAAATATTAGTATCGAGATCTAGTGAATTAAACAATAAGAATAAAAGTACTTAAAACAAATTTCGTATTTAAATACATTGATGGCAGTGAAACTGTACTGTCTCTTTATATTACTTCAATTCCTGCAAGAAAGGCAAAAGCCCCTTAACAATCTGTTAAGATAGGAAGTGCTGTTTAAATAATACCGAAGCAAATCGTCTTGAAGTTCGCAACTGCTCCAATGAAAATCAATTTAAAAATATTCCTTTTCGAATGCAAACCATAGTAGTTTGTAGGAACTAGCGCAATGCCTAAGAAATTTGTCTTGGGAATTTCCTCGATCAAATGCGCTGCGATCGCCCCATCAAGATGATCTTAATAGTTAACCCTTTAGAAGAAATTGATTATATCAATTTACGTTTCACTGATTAGATGATCATTTCCTTTGTTAGCCTTTGTTATAATCAATTAAAAAATAATTTTAAAAAAATATAAGGGTGATTCGAATATGAATAAGTTTTTTTTTTTTTTTTTTTGTAAAATTTAATTTTGCACTAAATATGATATGAATAATATAAACGTTGGTTTTTACTTTTCAAAATGGTTTTCCTCTCGTCCAAACACTTGTAAAATTCCAAATGCATTTAAAAAAAAAAAAAAGCTTTATACCTTGTTGTGGGAACCAGAATTGCACGGCTTCTGTACTAGAGAACGACAAAGCTTTTACATCAAACGTGAACAGACTACTACATTTTAATTGCCCGTGAATGATTTGATCCACGCTGCCTGTGCTAATAGCAACAGTTGTTGCTAATTGATGAACTGGTATCTACAGAACATTTCCAATAAAATTATCTAACTTTTGAATGTGGATTTGAGAACGTGAGTTCTTAGAATTCATTTAGAGTTCTCGGTTGCCCATTTTCACTAGTTCTATTCTTTTGATTGTGGGAAGCTATAAGTCTACTCAAATGTTCGCCTAATTCCACATTTTCTTTTGACAAAAACATGATAAAACTGCACTGCGCAACAGAACTTGACACGCCTTTTAAACATGATGTTGAGTACTGATTCAACTAGGCTTGCAGTGCATGCTATATCTAGTTACCCTTCACCCGGTAATTTCACCATATTTGCTTCCCACCCCCGTGTTTCTTGAAACGGGAATAATATTAAAAAAAAAAAAAAAAAAATCTCTTAAGTCCTGTACCTAAATATGTGATTAAAAGTGATCACGCCTAACACGAGCATACGTAATTTTTTAAATTACATACTTAAATTATTAATTATATATGTTTCTAAAAACGTTGGAGAGTTTAATTATCCAGAGATACAAACAGAAATTTATACTTATAATGAACTACATATGGACAGGCAATATTTATGCAATTAAAATGACTTCATATGTCAAATAAATGTAACCACAAAAGTGTAAAAACAACTTTTTTATAGTTCTTATGGCAAAATGCCTTAACAGGATTGAAATGTAATTGAATTTGATAAAGAAAAAATCTTATTCTCCGTATAATTATTATTATTTATTGTGACTAAAAAGTAATTCTAATTTCAGCAACATGGATGTCATAAATTTACCTTGTGGATCCATCGAATTTCCCTGTAGCGTTTAATTAGAACCGAGTATCGCTCACATACATTCTTGTGTTATGAAAGCCTAAATGATGCATTAGAAAACATTAGATAACTTTCTCCCTATGTTCCGCATTCCGATACACAAACATATTCTTAAAATGCACTGTAATTAATGGATTTTTTTGCAATAATCTTATAAAGGAAAATTCACCTTGTTATTTAAAAAAGGATACCATAAAAGCAGTATTTGGTCCTTGGGCTAAGCTCGATTAGCATATGTTGCTTTTTTCTCTTTGCAACATGCGATAGTGAGGATGTTTTCATCAATCATTCCCGTCTGACACTAGGAAAAGCAAAAGGATTATGTATGAAATTGCTTCTTAACAGGCCGACTGTGACCTTCATCCACCAATACGACTAAGCCACCTCTAATATCAGTGACTAGTAAGCAGGCTGTCGATGGATGTTACATGCATCTTTTTTAGGATGTATTAAGCATAATGCCAGCATGGAACGCAGCTTGATAGATAGCATTTAGTCCATTCCAGCTTATTTTTTTATTGAAATACGTATGATTCTCATACTTCCTGCATCAAGAAGAGATAAAGGAAACGTTACAGAACATTCATCCCGAGAAGTTGCTTTGTTTTAGGAAGTTTATTGAACAATGACGCATGGATGAACAGCTTTGTGAGGATGAGGGAACTATACTTATGTCGCAGAGAAGTCTGTTAGGATCTCCGAAAGCAAACTCTTCTGCCCTGTTCTCGTTTTATTGCTACTAAATAACCAGGTTCGCTCTGAAGGGATGCATTTTCTCTTGAATTGAATGACGACTAATGAATGGTTTATGATTAATAATAACGTTGAATTTTGTAATTCGAACTTTCTTCAACGCAGTTTAGGATTTTTGAGCTGTTTTTAATTAAAAAAAAAAGTAAATAAAAATAGAGTGACTATGGGTAACACAATGTTAGTTATTGGAATTTCTCAGTTCAGAAGGGGTAGACAGATCTGCTTGAAAAAATTCAAGAAGAATGTTGTTTTGAATAAATAAGTAAACGATTAATTTTTGAGATAAGCAACTCAGTAACATTAAAGCCGTACAACTGGTTATCTTGTTTTAGTATTCTAGTGGCCAAGTGATGCAAGGAAGCGAGCTCTTTCTGCATCTGCCAAAAAAAAAAAAATAATAATAATTCTATCGTTCATACTTTCCTTTTCGCAAAATGTGCCTATCCAGTTCCACTTTGAAGTTTACCAACCTCTGCCACTATTTCAGGCAATTCATTTCAGTGATTTGTAACGTGTTGCTTAAAAAATAAACTTAATGATATCCAGCCTGGTTATTCTATCTTTTGCATCCTGCCTTCATTTTACTGATTCCCACAAGGGCCTTATATACCTTAATTAGATCCACTCCTAAGATAAATAGTCGCCAAGCTTTGCAATCCACACTTTTTAAGCCATTCTTCATATGGTAATCGATTAGCACCACTTACTAATCTGGGTTACGTCTTTCTCCAGACTTAAACAGTATTCTAAATACGGCCTCACTAACTTCTTATACAAAGGGATAATGGCATCCGTTTCCCTATTTGCGAAGGTCCTAAATATTATAGAAAGCACACCGTGAACCGCGTACAAAATTTCATATCCGACTGAAATTTATCTTCTACGTCTCTTTCATCCTGGACGACTCCCTCTAGCTTGTAAGTTAACTCCTGGATTTCTGAATCCAGATTTCTGTTTGTGCAGTTAGTGGTTGTTATTTATATTTTAGTATTGATGTGGCCAATAAATGGTAAGGTGTGTGTTGTATTGCTAACGGAATTTTATGGGCCTTTTTCACAACGTGGCTGAGTTAATCGGTCTCAGGCGTGGGCAGCATGCTTTTTTCTCCCGAAAACTATGGTTTTTCGTCCATCAAGCAGAAAATCGACCACGCAATTTATTTAGTATACACGGAGCAATATAGCGTTCGTCGCTGATGCACTAAAACACAAAAACAACAAAATTTTTTATCAGCTTGACCCGCACTTGTAGGTAGAAGGAATCTGTTTTGTAGAAACTGAATATATTTAAAAGGCGGTGCAAGGGTTTTTGCCAGTATTATTGAGGATATCTTAAAGGTTCAGGGAAACTAGTTTGGGGGGACAAGGGCGATATAGATACGCGTTCATCTGATAACATTTGGGCAGATGGGCTCAGAAGTGGCAACTGAAGTTTAACATTGACAGATACAAAGTACTGCATAAGGTACACGTAACCATATGCAGTACTTTGGTTACGGTACTACACTTAGGTTGATACCACCCTAAGTGTAGTACTAAATGTGTGGTACTACACTTAGGGTGGTAGAAAATGAAAAAGACCTGGGAGTAATTGTGCAGTCAGATATGAAGTTTTCTGAGCAATGCAGACAGGCGGCAAGAGCAGATCATGGGGTTTTGTCAATGATATACAGAAATTTTGCTATCAGGGGAAAGGAGATGATTATCCCTTTGTATAAAACAATGGTCGGACCACGCCTTGAGTACTGTGTACAGGGTGTGGAGGCCTCATTTTAGGAAGAATGCAGATTTGCTTGAGCGTGTACAGAGAAGGGCAACAAGATTGGTGAGGGGAATGAAGGGATCCTCTTACCAAGAGATACTTAAGTTCTGCAGATTGCAGCAGTCGGAGACTAGGCACCTTCGAGGTGATCTGATTGAGGTGTATATGGCCTTGAATAGGTTGAGCATGCTGAATTCTGATGGGATTCTTCCTCTTGTTCAGATTATGAACCTAAGGGGGCATGAATTCAAATTGAGGAAAGACAGTTGTAAAATAGATGTGCGGAAATTCGCCTTTAGTCAGTGATTGGTTAATTGCTGTACAAACTTCCATCTGTCGTTGTGGAAGTTGATAGTTGAAATAAATTGAAGGAGGAACTGCACAAACGTTTAAAGGGAATGGTTGTGTGAATTTTTTTTTTTTTGGCTGATGCTAGAAAAGCTCATACGCTTGCTTTCTTGCATCACATGCCTCTATTACTATATTGGTCAAAGTAATTCTTGCACATACCTCAAGAGTTCTTGTTTGTTACCGCAACAGACCATATTAGCAAGATGTTCTCATAGCAGATATGTTTCAAATGAGCGGGTAGTTAATGCCAGGGAAGCGAGCTTGAATAACTTTAAAGGATGTGTCAGGGTAGTTAACTATACAAGAACACTGTCTTAATTGTGTATACAGTAATGTTAGAAGTGTCGGAAATAAAATGAGTGAATTGAAACTGCTGGTTAGGACAAGTAACGCTGACATAATGGGGCTTACGGAAACCTGGTGCCACAGGAAGATAGGGGATGATGAGTTTCAATATCTGTATGGTGTAGGTAGTTGGAAGCAAAGGTATAATGAGAATAGAGTAATCGACAGTCCAAGTGATTGTAAAGATTATGATGAGAGCCTCTAAATGAAAATAGAATAGCCAAGTAAGCGTCGATGTCTTATTATGGGTGATTTTAATTTGTCTCTAATTGATTGGAGCAAATGGGAAGGAAACTCCACATAGGAACTAAATTTTAAAATCAGCTAGGTGATCTTTATTTGTACCAACATGTCAGGGAAAGTACTAGGGGAAAAGAATATTCTAGACCTCATCGTCATCCATGAACCAGATGACATAATAGCGCTGAGAGTACAGGAACCAATAGCAAGAAGTGATCACGGAGTTCTACGGTGGACGATGAAGAGAGAGGTAGCAGTAGTTAAAGGCAAAGGAATGGGTTATAATTTAAGAAAAGGAAATTACGATGCCTTAAGGTGCTGCATGGCCTCTATTAACTGGGTAGATATCTCACAGAGAGCGAATACAATTAAATTATGGTATATCTTTTAAAACATTAATCACAGAAGCTTTGAATTTTTATATACCATTAAAAAAAATCCTCTACGAGGAGGATTCCAAGTTGGATGAAAAATAAAGTTGCCAGATTACTTGAGCAAAAAAATACGGCATGGAAAAGTTACAGAGCAATAAAAAGCACTGAAGCCTATAACAGCTACAAGAAAAGATTAGGCTGGCAAAGAGAGCAAAGAGTGGGGATAAGGAATTCTTCACTTATATAGATGCAAATAAGAGAAGCACAAACCAGATTGGACCCTTATGTAATGGACATGGGACAGTATTAGATACCCTAGCTGCTGTTACAGATGAACTCAACAGTTACTTTGCATCGATATTTACATAAGAAAAACCCTTTTATATCAAAGAAAAATTATGGGAGTGAAGTTGAAAAAGATGTAATTAATGATGTTGAAATTTCACATGAGTATTTAAAGAAAAACATTTCGAGCCTACAGGCTAGTAAGGCTCCTGTGGTTGATGGCATAAACCCTATAATTTTAAGGGAGGCGGAAATTGAATGCATTGAACCACTGAGGTTAATTATGAGAGCATCCCTGGACTCGAGAGTGATTCCATTGGATTGAAAAAATGTCAAAGTATCACCAATACATAAGGGCGGTTGTAAGAGTTGTTTGTTTAGGAGTTTTACGGCGCGAGTGGAACATAGCCATAATGCGCCTAGGTTCTAAGAGTGAAGTGGGAAATTACCGACCAGGCAGTCTAACTTCAGTAGTAAGGAAATTCATGGAGGCAATGATCAAGGGTAGAATTCGTGATCATTTAGATAGATATGGAATTCTGAAGGATACACAGCATGGTTTTGTAAAGGGAAAATCGTGTTTAACAAATCTGGTTAGCTATTTTGATAGTGTCACCCATGAGCTAGATTTAGTGAATAATTTCGACATTGTTTATTTGGATTTCAGCAAAGTATTTGACTCAGTCCCACATTAACGGTTACTTTATTAGCTGGACAAGTTGGAACCACATAGAAAATCCTTAGATGGATAGCAGGATGGCTTTAGTGCAGGAGGCAGAAGGTTATGATAGGTAGTTATTCATCATATTGGGTTGATGTAAGAAGTGCGGTTCCCCAAGGATCAGTATTAGGATCACAGTTGTTTTTGATTTTCATAAATAACATCGATGAAGGGATAACGGTCGTGATGTCTAAATTTGCAGATGATGTAAAGATTGGTAGAGTAGTTCATGATCACCGCCAAGCAGAGCTTCTTCAGAGTGACATAGATAGACTTCAAGGATGGTCAGAAAAATGGCAACTGTGCTTTAATCCAACAAAGTGTAAGGTATTACACCTGGGGAACAGTAACCCCAAAATAATTTATACACTTGGTGGAGTTGAACTAAAACCAGTAGAGGAGGAAAGGGACTTGGTGTTACGATACGGTCAGAATGAAGTACTCCGAACATTGTAGACAGGTTGCAAGGAAGGTCCATGGTATCCAACGATGATTTATCGAACATTTGCTAGTAGAGATAAGAACGTCATAATCCCATTATATAAATCTGTTAATTGACCACACTTGGAATACTGTGTTCAAGTATGGAGATGGCACCTAAAGAAAGACATTGAGATTCTTCAAAGGGTCCAAAGACGGGTAACTCGCTTGGTGAAATCGGCAAAACGGCGTCCATATGAGGAAAGACTTAGAATATGTGAGTCGCAGAGCTTGGAAACTAGGCACCTTGGAGGAGATTTGATTGGGGTGTCTAATGCTCTGAGAGGCATAAGTGAAATGAATGAGGACGAAATTTTCACGGTTATAAATGATTCTAGAACTATGGGCCATAATTTCAAGTTACGGGGGAGATGTTTAGACTGGATTGCAGAAAGTTTTATTTTAGGTAGCAAGTTATAAATTACTGGAATAAGTTACCTACATGGGTGGTAGAGGCTGCCAGTTTGGGGAAGTTCAAAGATCAGCTGGATAGTTACCTACGGGAGGAGGGAAACGCATAGATTTGTTTATTTCCTTTTCTTTTGTAATTATTTATTTATTATTTTTTTAAAATTTTCTTCTTATTATTATTTTATTCTTCTTATTTTTATTTATTTTTTTTTTTTGCTGGTATCCAACTGTAGCTATAGGCTTCCTTGCACCATATGACCCATGCTAACAGTAATACTAAAATACAACAACATCAGAAAGAATGCAGCCAAATAGTGGTGTTCGAAAGTTAAGGAACAGGCACCTAAACTAACTAAAAGTAACTCAAAACCTGTTACTATATTATGACGAAATGTTAGAGTGATATATTCATTTAATATCTCAATAACGCAAAAAGACAACAAATTTTGATGTGAAATTGTAGATTAATGCTAACTAGATCATGAATGACCAAAAAAATTACGTCCGGATAGTAGGTAGAGCAAGAGCAATACAGGTGTTACGTAACATCAACTCCTCATGTTGAGGACAAATCTATTAATTAGCTCTTCCTATCCTTGCTAAGAGCTGATGCGATATTAATTAGGTTTCTGGAAGGGCCAGTGAACGGCAACATATGACGAGCTGTTCTCCCCCCCCGTGAAAATAGAACTCGGCAAGAACATACATTATCGTTCATTAAAAGGAAGTCTGGATAAATTGCTCCTACATCTCGATAACTTAGAGCCGTGGGAGGTCCTAGATTGAACACACTATATGTACGGCCATATTAAGAGCGAATTCAACCCACACTCTTAAACTACCACTTTCGAATATAGCCATTTCTGCAATGTTAGCGTGGTGGACGCTGGTTCTCCGTTTTCTCCAGATGCAAGTTCGTGAAGAATCCGATTGAAGACGACACTTTATATAGACAGCTATTCGTCGTGCTAACCACACCCCTGCTCTCTCTCTCTCTCTCTCTCTCTCTCTCTCTCTCTCTCTCTCTCTCTCTCTCGAAGTCTGTATTCTGTATGTTTGGATGTAATTCATCCTGTGAATTCAGCAACAAACAACTTTTGAAACTAGAAGCAACCTCCAGAAAAAAACTTTTGAAACTAGTTTCACAGACTTCTTACAACGCTGCGATTTACATTCAGCCGTATGTCGCCATTCTCCCTGTATATTTTATATTAAAATCAAAGTTTTATATCAAAAGTTATATTAAAATACATCGTATAGAAGTAGAAATAAAATATATAAATTCAACATTGTGTTGCGTTTTTAAATATGAAATAATTTTGTTTAGTAAACTAAAAATAATGTAAGAATTCTTCCGTGTGAGCATTTTTCTATATTATGACAGTGGCGTTTATTCCGTGCGGAATTTTCGTATGGGCTTTTGTCAGGGACCCGATTGCTTTTTATATTGTGATCCGCTCTTAAAATAAACATAGCGTATTGCTGTTTTTCTTCTTTTTTTTTTTTTTTTTGGATATTTTCTATTTGTGGTTTTTGTTAGGCTGCATGGGAAACCAAACCCAGCCTAAAAATCTCTGCTAATTCTTTTAAAAAATTAGACTTTTTGCTAGCTGCCTTCACAATGTTTGAGACATGAAAATCAAAGGAAAGTAATTCTCTGATATAAACACCCAAAATTTTCAGGGTATACTAACTTTTTTAATCATGTTATTGTTAATACAACAGAAAATCAGCTTGTTTTTTTGTGTAATTGGAAAACCTCATCAGCGCACACTTATCCTTATTAAATCATTCCATTCTTCTTTGCATTTCTCATTTGTAGTTCATACTAAAGAGGTTAGAATAAGCAACTAGACAAAAAAAATGCCCATAAAAGTTCCTCTTGCTGATACAGGATTCCAACCCGGCATGCCACAACGCGAATAGAGAAACAGTAATGGTAGCTACTGTGTTATCCCTCGAGAATTCAACTTAAAGAGAGAAAGACTCCATTCATGTGGATGGTTAAATTGGCAAAAGCATAATAAATTTTTCCAGCAAGCAGAAAAGCGACCGAAGAATATGCGCAGTTACAGACACAAAATTCTTACGCCTTATAGCTTTAGTTGCTTTGCTGTTTAACACGGCTAACCTACTTCTGCGGTTTTCTTATCGAGTTTCAGTCACAAATAAATCAACTCTAACAGCATTAAAATATGCAGAAATACACACAAACATGAAATATTCCTGACTACTCTGAATCAGCCCATTTATGAAGTTCTTAGATAACGAAAACAGAATTTGTCACTGGAAATAATAAATCGCCAAAAAAACAACATGAATAGGTTTTTTTTTTTGTCTCGCCGCGTCTTTTCTCCCACTCTACAACAGTTTTACGAGGATTACGGTAGATTATCATACATTGATTCGTATGATATTGATTTTACATGTAATATGAACAATATAAATGGAATTATGATATAAAATAACCGCAATATTAATTCATCTAAAGGTTGCTTCATCATGCTTTCTTCGTTCCGTGTGAAAATTTCAAGGGAGAAAAAAGCGAGGTACACCAAGGAGTACCCCATTGTAAAACAAGTACGCTAATCCCAGTACTCATTTTGATTGATGATTAATATCCATTAAACCCTGCGAAGCCATTAAAGGTTTTATATGAGTTGTAATTTGACGTGTTTGTTTATAAACTCACCATAAATGGGGCACTTTTTCCTCCCATCTTTTTCAAGTGCAGTTCCGAAAATCAGACTCGCCATTCATGAATCCGCACAAAGTTAAACAAAGTCGCCCACTGAAGAAATGAAAAACAGCATTAACAAAAAGAAATATTTTGTATTTATAATATTGTTGTCTTTGTTAGAAGCTTTACAATGCATGATAGCTAAAGGCCACAGCGCTCCAAAGAATTTAGAAAGTGATAGGTTAATTAAGGATATTTATTTCTATTCTTAACAAAGTCGATCGAAGTTTGGCATTGTGGTTGAGAGTGGTAGCGTATTTCCGAAGATTGAGCCAAGGCAAATGATCTCGAGGCCGTTAGTGCACTTGAATTATTCTTTGCACAAATGAATAATAGAAAATAGTACGAACCACTCAATGAAACGACCGGAAATTCTTTGTACAGTATTCTAATATGATAAAACTAAATGAGAAGTTGTCTTCCTTTTAAACAAAGGTTCTTTGTACACTAAATAATGAAATTTAGTCTTTGTTTTCTCCAGCACTTTTTACACAAAATATTGATATTTTAACAATCAATATTTTCATATTCACATATACATTTATTTGAAAAATTGATGAGCAGATGCCTCACCTCTCGGAAAAGAAAACTAAAAAAAAAAAAAATAATAATAATACATGCTCAGGCCAGTTCGTGACCCCAAATATGATCATCGCGATCTCATGGATTCAGAAGCTCTGCAATACACAGTGTCATTTTTTAAATACGCAAATCAAATGTATAACATATAACTTAATCGGCTGAATACCATCACATAACTTATTCCACTTAACCGTCCGAATACCAACCCGCTGCTGCTATCATTCGTCAGCTGGCAGCACTGCTGAGAACTTCTCAGGGTGGGTGGATGAGTGAATAACTAAGTCATACTTTTAGGAATTCCGTTACTTTACGGAATACTCTGCGTCAAGGTTACCGAGGCTCTTGATTACGTGTGCGGTGACGTACACAACCACGACTGCTGGCGTTGATATGTGAACGTTTGTTTCTCACCTGGAGCTTTTCAGAGCGAAAAGTACAGTATAGGTAGCTAGTGAATTCGGTTTCTTAAAAAAACAATAATAAAATACTTATAATAATAAATAAAATAATTAATCTCGTTGTTTTTATCTTTCACAAATAGAATTTTTTTTTTTTTTTTTACTGCCAGTTAAATGTTAAGAAATTTAGATTGTTCCTTTTAAGTTTTCTTAAACTTAAAGAGATGAAAAGAAACAAATGAAAAGCTAGGAAATGGGGGGTTAAACTTGTCACTTAAATTATAATAAATAAAGGCAAAAGTAATTTGTTCTGTCAGAACTTTATCAATTAATTTAGAATGAAGTAAAGAAAAGTTGAGTTTGGCGGTTCTATTCCAAATTTGGCAATGTTCGCAGTGAAGTAGGTCAAAGGAAAAGGGGGGTTCGTATTTTATAGTAATATCCTTGACGCTCTGTTCTGCCTCAAAAATTGTGAACCAAGAAGTCCAATCTTTGCTGACCTCAGTTTTCTGCGGATTGATTCTTTCCACGACAGATCTGTGACCCTGAATACAAATCATTTCAGAAAGTTCCCGAAAAGACTAAAATTTGAATGCAGTAAGAAGAATTAATTTGTAATAGTTAAGTATTCAGCACGACTTGTGGCAGAAATGATGACGAAAATAAATGTCAGCAATTTAGAAAGGTCTTTTCAGATTCACAGTCGTGAGTTTTGTAATAGCGTCAGGATTCCTCAGTTATATCTACATAAAAAAATTGATTTCTGTTTTAAACTGAGTTGCACCACACTCTGGAAGACAAACTGTGTATTCAAGCATATTTCCTCAAAGTCAAAGTTGATGAATCATTTTTTAAATCAACTATGAATGAAATAAAGAATAAAATAATTTAATAAATAATATTATACATTAGATCAGTGATAAATTACACTTGCATGCACCGCACGTCATGACAAGTAAATAACTTTTAATATAGAGAATCTGTAAACTTCGAGTATAGACCAGCAGTTTTTCGCCCGAGACAAATTGGTGCATCAGTAGCACGCTTAGAAAGTGGGTAGGTGTGCCAATTTCCTGGCACCTTTTTCCTGAACTTTGGGCATACAAGTATTCTGGAATATTCCACCTTTGAAGATATTAGACTAGTCAATTTTAGAGCCGGAAGATCATATGTTCTGATGGGAGGGAAACAAAAGGTGATAAAGTATTAAATAATGCTATCTTTATTTAGTTGAACAGTATATCAAAAACATAATAAATAAATAATGTGGACTTTGACTGTTCTAACATAATTACATTTTTTTAAAATATTATTCTCCTCAAAAAAAGGGAAAAATTATAATGAACCTCATTATTAAGAGCGCCAAGACTTATATCAACATTTCTAATATACACCGGAAAAAAAATAAAAACAAATATTTCTTACTTCACTAAGATCGAAGTTCTTTTTGTATTGACAAACACTTAAGCCTTCATTCATACACAAGATCTTCTTGCTAGAAGTTGATTTTCCGATTTTGTCTCTCTTGACTTCACTTTATCACATGGTCTGGTGGGTGTGTTTTTGGCGGGGGTAAATTAAACTTTTGCTGCACCGGTAGTATCATAGTCCTCAAATTGTCTGTCAATAAATCTTTACCAAAACTCCCGTTTTTTTGGTGACCTGTTCCGAGTGTAAAGGTCATTGACGTCATGGGTAGATAAATACAAGTCATGAGTTTAGCTAAATCGTGTCAGTGTGACACGTTTTCAAAGTAATGTAATGCTCAGCTTTAAATAACTTCATTTTAGATCCGGCACGGCATATAAACTTTGTATAATTTCAAGGAAAGCTGATTTTTGCAATACAACCAAAAACATTCTCCCTCTTCTTTTTTTGCCAGAAATAATGGAATATAAAGGAACAATTATTATGAAATATATAAATTCACGTAGAATATTGGAACAATCTTATATTTTCGCTATACTATGAGGAAAGATTTTCGTCGCATAAAATAGTAAAAACATGTCTTTTATTATGGTTTTAGTTCTCCCATAAGTAGCCAGGTGTCTATCATCAACAAATTTCCACACATTAAAAGAGTTTCCAATAAAAGTCTCGAATATGTTGCTGTTTATTTAACATAGTTCACTGCTTTACATATAATAAGTGCTCTGAGAGCTGATGGGCATTCAGCATCGATACAGACGAAACAGTTGATAAAAGAAGTAACTTCATTAGTGTTACCATGTAGTGTTGGAATCTGTTCTCTACTTGTCTTATCTTTTTACTGTTTATGCTCCTACACAATACTGGCTCAGAAGAATTTATAGGAAAGAAAATACAAAAGCATTACCGTATTTAGCGATCACGTGTCCTCCAAACACAGTCAATTCAAACACGTGTGCTACTATACTTTTTTTGCTAACCACTCGGCTACATGTGTACAAAAATTAAATTTTAGTCGAGTAAATTCTCGGAAATACTAATTCTGAAAACGAATTAAATATGTCACATTTATTTATTTCATATTTTTTTTAAATGTCTAAGTTTTTGATTATCATATTCCTTACACTTAACGGATAGAAAGCGAATATGGTAAACAAAAAGGTTTTACCATCAAATATTTAGCTATAGCATAGTTTTCATACTTATCCCTTTGTGAATTAAGCCGAATTTGATTTGTGCGCATATACAAATGAAAATCAGCATCTGTTCACACGTGCATATCCCTCTAATATGTACATGTGGGTGGGTGGTTGTTTTAAATAGGTTTTAAACGGATACTAAACACATCTCAGTAACATTTCATCGTGCACAGACGAACTGTCTGATTGCTCTCCACCATGCCGGTGATAGTGGTGGGAATAACGGAAACGGACCAGTCACAGGCGGAACAGCAAAGCCCTGCACGTCTTCACACATGCGATATCCTGAATGTGGCGACAGTTCCGAAAAAAAGCTGCATAAAGAACTGTATCCCAAAGAGCTGCACAAAGTTGACCAACAGTCACAAGAACAGGTTGCCAATAAAAAAAGTAAAGTGCAGCCATTATCAACCCACTGCAGGGTGGAAGCCTCCTCAACAATTCATGCTGAGGGAAATGGACCATAATCTGCCACGCTGGTCCAGTGCGGGTTGGCAGATCGACCGTATTCAGCAGTCAGGGGCTTGAACCCCGGTCTACTCAAACAGCGTGTGCTACTGCACTCCCGCTCCTGCCCACTCGGCTAAGGTTGCCAATAGCTGGTCCTAACTACCAGATGACATAGACAGATGATAGCAAGCATGCACAACAACTCTATTCCGAATTTGCAGCTGCATCGGAACTTTCCCTTAATTGTTTTGTTTGCTGTGGAACAGTGGACCGTATGCAATATTACCCATGATCTGCGTCCATCTCACTTTATAGCATAGAAAATTCCGCTTCAACCGATGTATTAACGGTGTCGGGTGGACTCAAGAACGGTGGTTCAATATAGTGTTTTAATGTTCATGGATGTGCCCATGTTAAGTCTACAGTCGATTCTCAGTAATATTGCAGAGTTCCCTAGAATACGACTACTAATTGAAATGCATTCTCATTGAGAGAGAGGAGGAAGAGAGGTAGAGTGTGAGAGAGACTTGAATCCCATTGTGCTTGCACGGGAGGCTCTGTGGAGACAGATTTCGAGTGAAATTTCCTAGAATATTTTCTATGGAGGAATTGGTCGGAGATGAAGGAGTAGTACATATTTAAAAGCGTAACTGTCAGGTATAGGGAAAATCCTTGAATCCTATAAAGTGCAGCAGGCATCGAGTCCTCACTGTCTCAAATTATGTATGACCTGCTAATGAATAATTCTTCTCAGTCACAGGAGGAAAATGTTCATTAGAGTGAGGATATTTCCAAAATGTAGTGGCTCTCCAAGTTTTCAGATCTGAATCCCATTGAATATGTGGGCTGCTCTGCAGAGACAAATTTCTAGTCGTCAGTAGTTGACGACTGAACCTGAAATGAGTTATGAGCTTCTCTCTTAGAAGAGTAATCTGCAACTTCCTTTTCTGGATACCCATTTAGGCATTTCAGTAATGATAAGCCGAAATGACAACAGCATCGTGCCTGACCCGTAAGTTCACATAAAGGTCAGTTCGTCATAATGGAATGCACTTCCTACCAAATTGCATCGGACCTTTTCCATTTATTTTGGAAACTATTGCACTTTTGTTAGACAAAATGTTATTACTTGAGATTCTAGCTAAAAGTGAGGTAAAACTAAAATAACATTTCATGCAAATGGTCTGTGGTACTGGATTCCATGATTTAAAGAAAAAAATAATACAGTATATATCCAGTAATTATAATTTTAATGACAAAGAATGAAGTTTTCAGGGCATATGTACCCCTTCCTCAGCAAACGTATACAGATTATAACAGAATATGGCCTTATAGATAAAATTTCATTAGATATAAGAGCTGTGTGCGCTCTAATGCGTACATGGCCGCAAGATTGACATCCATCTACTAGATTGGCGTTCATTGTTGGTACACGGATCGGATTGTGTGGGTTTGCTGCCAGCGTTTATCAAGCTTTAAGACTGTTGATTCCAATACAGGGTGTAGCCTCCTGCCCTTGCAGCGATTCAAGGTTTTTGAATTGCACGATATGTTCAACGATTCCAGCCAACGGCGGTGGCGGAAGTGTCGGGATTGGTTGATCACTTCGTAATTGCGTTTAGGGTTAAGGTCATGGTGGGTGGACCAGAAATGTTCCGCGATTGCGGAGTGGTCAGTGTCACCAAGGCGAATTGATCTGTCATGCTCTGCAAGGCGGTCTTGAAGACGTCTCAAGCTCTTCCCTATATAGCAACTGCCACAATCTTTGCAAGTTACGCGGTACCACTCCGCTACGCAAAAGAGGGGCGATTGGAGTTTTCATGTTGGAAACCAGAGAACACAAGCTCCTACCAGGTAATTGTACTCATTTTATACGGTATTCCTGGAACATTTTCGAGATCTGGCCCGACATGCCCGGATAGTAGGTAATATAAGCAGTAGGCATATTGTCATGTGGGATGACGGCCTCGGGCGGGTCATAAGCTCTTGCGCTTGTAGCAAGCACTTGTCTAATATATGGGTTGGGTAACCACAATTGACCAGGGCAGTTTTTTCTCTGGAAATCTCGGAGCGCCTAGCTTCCTCTGAGCTGGAATAGCACCAAGCTCGGGAGAATAGAATGCGTGCTGTGCTGTTAAGATGGCAAGGGGCGTGGCCAGATCTGTAGTTGGGAAACAGCCCGCACCACATTGCTTACGGTATGCCGAGGTTTCCAGGTGTGGGCCCACTCGCTTTACTAGAACATCTAAGAATGGAAGGACCCCGTCCACTTCTAAAGTGAACTGGATGAATAGTGATAAAGAATTGAGGTATTCTAGTAGTGTTGCCTGTGAACCACGTGGGATGACGGTGAAGATGTCATCGACGTATCTGCACCACCGTAATAGGTACGGGCGGGCTGAGGAATATCTGTTCCTCTAATTTCTCCATGGCGATATTGGCCACGACGGAGCTGACAGGGGCACCCATAGCTGTACCCTGTACCTCTTTAAACAGGAAACCCGAAGGTAATGACGCTGCCTGACAAGCATAGGTTGAGAGCAGTACAGATATCCTCTGTGGGTAGCGATATTCTGCTCTTTAGGTTTGAGTCATTCTCCAGAAGTCGCTTGGTACAGTTAACGGCCTGTTAGACTGGAATCGATGTAAACAGAGACACGACATCGAACCACGCCATAATCTTGCTGTCAGGGATTAAAAGTTCTTTAATTATCCGAATCAACTCGTCGCTGTTGGTGACAGTGTGGATGGTATTTCGCACTAGAGATGTAAGGAGTCACGCAGTGTACTTAGATAGCTCATATGTGGGCGTGTTGCAGCAGGACACAATAGGCCGGAGAGTACGGCTGGCTTGTGAACCTTAGGTAGAGCATAAAACTGCAGAAGTTGGCAGCCTGTGGCATGCAGTAGCCACCGAGTCGATGCAGAAATTTTACCAGATTTGTATCATGCGTAGACTAGTTTGTTGATGTTTGACTCTAGGCGTCCCAAGACTTTGATATGTGGTTCGGTCAGAGGCTCGTAAACATTGGGGTCGTGTAGGAGGGCGAGAGCTTTCTCCAGATACTCTGCCGGTCTAATATGACAGTGCGGCGTCCCTTATCTGCTGGGAGCACGACGATGGCGTTGTCTTTTCTGATGGAGGAAAGAGCAGCGTGGTGCAGACGGTTGCAGTTGGAGCGTACAGGTCGTGTGTGTTGGAGGACGGAGACCGTTTTGAAGCGGATGTCATTAGCAACTTCTTCAGGGAGGTTCGTTATGCTTGCCTCTACTCCCATGGCAAGTTGCGTGATCGGTGGGCTCGACGATAAGACAGCGAACTTCATACCGGAGGTTAGAACGTTGAGCTGCTCAGAGTTTAATTGCTTGCTGCTCAAATTCAAAACGAAAGAAGCGTTATTCGTGGGATGGGTGGTTGCTCTCCAGGAGTGAGCTTCTCTGGTTAAATTGACAAACTTCCGTTGTTGTCGGGAAAGGTAAGCGTCAGAAACAGGGTTAGCTTGGCGACAAAGAGTATGAATAAGGCTGGAAAATACCGTTGGTGAGATCGTACCTCTTAGTTCCTGTAAGAGTCTTGATTTGTTGAAGCCGGCTCTCAGAATTTCGGTGTGAAGATGAATAAACCACAATTTCAGTGTTTGCAGGCTGAAGTTGAAGCAGGCACGAACAATGCGAGCGCTGTTAAAAGGAGCCTTATAACGGAAGCCTTTGGGAATGATGCTGTTGGATTTGCATCTATGCGCAAAGCGTAAATGTTGTCTGTTCCGAGCTAGCGAAATGGTCTTCTGTAGTTCAACACAAGTACTGTATAGGTTGTGGCCATAAAAAGAACGAATAATTAGAGGAACAGATATTCCTGAGCCCGCCCGTACCTATTAACCTATTACAATGTGGTGCAGATACGTCGATGACATCTTCACCGTCATCCCATGTGGTTTACAGGCAACACAACTATAATACCTCAATTCTTTATCACTATACTATTCATCCAGTTCACTTTAGAAATGGACGGGTCCCTTCCATTCTTAGATGTTCTAGTAAAACGAGTGGGCCCACACCTGGTAACCTCGGTATACCGTAAGCCAACGTGGTGCGGGCAGTTTACCAACTACAGATCTGGCCACGCCCCTTGCCATCTTAACAGCACCGCACGCAATCTATTCTCCCGAGCTTGGTGCCATTCCAGCTCAGAGGAAGGTAGGCGCTCCGAGATTTCCAGAATAAAAACTGACCTGGTTAATTGTAGATGGACGTTACCCAAGCCGTATGCACTGGTGTGCAAAACTTAAGTACCAATACTATTTCTAAAAGTTACAACCGCAAAATCTTTACTTAAGGTAATCTTTACTGATGAGAGTAGATTCCGTTTCAGCAGCGATTCTAGACGTCAGCTAATCTGGCGAGAAGATGGCACACGGTACCACCGCGCAAACATCACTGAAATGGATCGATATGGCAGTCGAGGTGTTCTCGTCTGGGGAGGCGTTATCTTCGATGGACGTACACAACTCCAGATAACTCAAAGCGGTACTGTACTGAGGTAATCCTTCCCCATGTGCGTCTGTTCCGAGGTGCCATTGGCTCCGAGTTCGTGTTTATGGAAGATAACGCCACACCCCATCGCACTGCAGCTGTTGATATGCTTTTGGAAAGTGAGGACATTGTTCTTATGGATTAGCCTGCCCGTTCCATCGATCTAAATCCCATCGAACGCATATGGGATGGTCTGGGGAGACGCCTAGCGGCATGTCCACACCCACCAGAAAATGTTCACCAGCTGAAGATGGCGCTGAAAGAGGAATGGACGATGTTACCGCAAGAACTTATCAACAACATTGTTCTAAGTATGGACAGGCAGTGCAAAGCCAGTATCGATGTTAGGGGTAGCCATATCTCCTACTGAATAAAGTCCCTCTGTACCGTTTTGTTTCCGTTGTGTCGGTATTGTATCCTTCATCATTTCTGTATCTCACGAGGTTCCTTTGGTATGCTTTTCCCATATCCAGGCCACTCCTATGAGAATCTACAGGTGAAAACCTGACTGGTCCTTAAGTTTTGCACATCAGTATGTTAGACAAGTGCTTGCTACAAGCGCAAGAGCTTATGACCCGCCCTAGGTTGTCATCCCCACATGACAGTATGCTCCTCGCCTATATTCTCTACTTACCGGGCATGTCGGGCCAGATCTCGAAACTGCTCCGGGGAATATCGCATAAAATGCCTACAGTTACCTGGTAGGAGCTTGCGTTCTCTGGTTTTTCAACAGGAAAACTCCAATCGTTCCTCTTTTGCGTATCGGAGTGGTATACCGCGTAACTTGCAAAGATTGTGGCAGTTGCTATATAGCGGAGAGCTCGAGACGCCTTCAAGACCGCCTTGCAGACCATGACAGATCAATTCGCCTTGGTGACACTGACCACTCCGCAATCGCGGAACATTTCTGGTCGACCCACCTTGACCCTAACCCTAAACACGATTACGAAGTCATCGACCAATCCAGACACTTCTGCCACCGCCTTTGGTTGGAATCGTTGAACGTATCATGCAATTCAAAACCTTGAATCGCTGCAAGGGCACAAGGCTGCACCCACCTTGGAATCAACAATCTTGAAGCTTGATAAACTCTGGCAGGAAACCCACACAAGTCCGTGTACCAACAATGAACACCAATCTAGTAGATGAGTGTTAATCTCGCGGCCATGTACGCATTAGAGCATACACAGCTCTTATATCTATTGAAATTTTATCAATAACGTCCATATTCTGTTATAATCTGTATACGTTTGCTGAGGAAGCGGTCCATTTGCCCTGAAAGCTTCATTCTAATCATTAAAATTCTAATTACTGGATATATGCTGTATTATTTTATTCTATTAACATTTCAGTTTATATCTCGAACGTGGCGTGAAAGGAATTTACAAGACAGAGATTACAAGGACGTAGCCGAGTGGTCAGGGTAAGAGTGCAGTAGCACGCGCTCTTTGAGTGGACCAGGGTATAAAGCCCGTGACTGCTAATGTTTGTATTGATGATTTATTGTAAACTCCACTGACCTGGTGCTCGTGCCGAAGTATAAAAAACAAGAAGAAGAATATTACTTATTTTATTTTGTGAACTCTACTTCAGTACGAACCAATTAGCTGTGATATGCGGAATTAAGAAAAAAAAAAAAAAAAAAAAACTCTTCTCCACGTTATTTATAAATAAACTTTACTGAATTGCTAGTTATAATGCAATCAATCACTAAATTTAAATTAGGCTACATTTCTGGAGGAAATATCTGATCCTACACCCACTGGCCAAAAAATTAGAAACCTTTTACACTTGGCTTCGACAGATAATTATATTTACGGCATGCAAATATAGTTTGCCACATGGTGTGATCACAAGTTCCTTGGTATCAGATAAATACGGTACCATTTCCTGGGGCTGCTTAGTCGATCCTCTCATGAGAAACACGGGTAATTTTTCCGATTTTCAAAAAGGTTGGAGCACATTTAGCAGGAGCCACAATTGAGAAAACAAAGGAAATCACTTGTGTGTCAAGCTAACCATCTTAAAGGAATACAATTAGGGGAAGATGAAATGAGAATGCAGCTTTAAAAAAGAGAATCGTTGTAGGCAGGAGTTAAAAATTGTGAGATTTAGTGGCCATGTGCCTATACGAAAGTCACTTCTTTCTATAAAAAAGCGAAAGATTCGACTGGAGTTGTGCCGCCAACACCAGTGGGAAAAAAAATAATATTGTTTGATGGGTCTCGATTACACTATTTTGCGCAACTGGTAGGGTGAAAGTGTAGAGTGAACCTCTTGAAGCTATGCATCCAGGCCGTCTCATGTCCACCACTCTAGAGGTCCGACGTATAATCGTCTAATGATATGGGGTGTATTCTGTTGGTACGGATTGGGTCAACTCATACCGTTAGAAAGGTAGTGCTTACCTCCACTGAATATCTATGCTTACCTCCACTTTGTCGTATCAGGCGAACTTCGCCATGCAATTTTTTTTTTTTTTTTTTAAACTATTAGGGTCACCCGAAAAGTTTCATCTAACCATGTGTATTGTGTCTGCAATTTGCAAGTGTTGTCTGGTCGATTTGCCTGCTTTTCTGGATGAAAAACCCCGTGTTCTGGGGGAAAAACCTTGCTGTCTATTCCTGAGACTGACTAACTCAGCCACCGAGTGAAAAATGCCTATAAAAATTCTTCACGTCATCGATAAGATTCGAACCCGGGCCTTTTCCACACGGTATGAGGAGGACGGTGACGATAACACTGTGCTACCCTCGCAGACTTCGCCGTGCAATGCGTCATTTTACCCGAATTGCGATGGATTCTTTCAATACTACAACGCAAATATCCACCATGCCAAAATTGTATCTGAATTGTTCGCGGATCATATCGATGATTTTCCACGTCAACCCTAGCCCCCTAATTCTCCAGATCCGAATTATATTGAGAATGTCTGGGATATATTGGAAAGCGAAGTAATTTTTTGCCCAATGAGTGTATAATGAGGGAAGTAGTAAAAGAAAACGCCTTTGAGGAGCTGCTGCATCTCTCAGTACGCAGTTTAGTAAACTAAATTTCTAAATAACGTAGAGAAAAATTTTCATTTTTAAATGTTTATATATCCTGTATTGTAGTCTTGTTATTTATACTTTAACTTTTGCCCACCAGTGTATATGTATTTTCGTAGGAACGAATAGGTATTTCTCATAAAGCTGTTCTATTCTTTGGTGAGCTGGCAGTTCCACCGAACAACTCGGAATGGCAATATATCCTTTTCGGATTCGTGGTGGGTAGCATATTGGACTGTGCCTTCTTTATGCTACCCATTGCAAATTGTTTAGGTCCGATCCTTATCTCCAGCTGAAGTTGAGAAATATTACCCGTAGGACTGGATTAGCTTTTATGTGTTCTTTTGGCATGGTTTTGACTTGGCGCATAATAGGCGATTCTGCTAATGCACCATAAAACAGGAAATCAGCCAATACCTTGGTTAAATTATCGACGAAAAACCCGAGCTTCTGGGAGAAAAAAGCATACTGCCCTTGCCTGAGAGGCCGACTAACTCAGCCAAATTGTGAAAAAGGCCCGTAAAAATTCCACTTGTCATCGACGGGATTTGAACTCAGATTTTTTCCACCCCGTGTGGGGAGTAAATGCGATCCTACCTACTGTGCTACCCACGAGGACCTAATTTATTAGTGCTTTTGTAATTAATAATATATGTAAGATTAGCAGCTGTTGTGGCCGGGTGGTCAGCGCGAGCGTACATAAGTACACATGCCTTGGGTGATCGGGGTTCAAACCTATGACTGCTAAATACGGTGCTGTTTCTTGTATTCCCTCTATTTTGTGAACTCCTCTGACTTATCTTCTATATCGTGGGGAAAGCGGTCGTCTCGGAGTAAAAACAGAAATTTTATTTTATTTATTTATAATAGAAATTGTGACGATTATATATATATATATATATATTTTTTTTTTTTTTAATGAACTATAAATTCAGTATTTCTGATCCTTTTATTTAAGTTTATTTGGTACACCCATGGTGAATCTGTGCCTATGACCAAGGCAAAATTCTCCATAATCTACTTATCCCCTCTGGGGACAGTTATCCATAATCCAGCTGATATAGTTGAAAAGTCTCCCGTCCCCTACACGTCGAGAAGAAATTGTTCTAATGAGCGTGTGCTGCGTAAAAGCAACGGTACGTGAATTACAGAAAATTGTTTAACTAGAAAACCTTTTAGTAAGAGCCTTTGTAGGAGATTGTATATATACAGTTATTTTGGGGAAAGCGGGAGTGCATCTATTGAGATTAATCGTTGGGAACTGATTAAACTTAGGAGCTGTTCCTTAGGTTCGGAGAAATGCCATTGTAGTGCTAATACTGGCAGAACTACCTAAAAGTAGTTCCTCAAACGGAACAGATAACTACAAACGAATCAGTCTGACTTCAGTGATAGGGAATTCATAGAACCAATGATTAAGAATGTAATACAGGGTCATCAAGATAGAAATGGTATTTTAAACAGAAGAGAGCATGGCTTTGTAAAAGAAAATGGTTATTTGATTAACCTGATATGCTATGGTGGCAGTGTCACTGATGAGTTGACAAGTTTTGATTTTAGCAAAGCATTTGATTCATACATAACTCATACACTTAGAATGGTTAGATTAAAAAAGGTACAGATAAAAAGGAATTAGTCTATTGCGATCCAGACAGAGACGAAGTTCCCCATACAGTAAAAACAAAAGATAAGGAGTCCAAGGTATCCTGTCAATGATTTAGATACCCTGTCTCTACAAGCAGTTGTTCAACTGTTTGTAGAAACATGGGGGTTATAATTCCCCTGTATAAGGCAATTGTGAAACTGCACTTGAAATATTGTGTCCAGTTATGGAGGTAAACTAAAAAGAAAAGACATAAAACCTCTTGTAAAGGTCCAAAGATGAGCAATGTTCCTGACGTGATTGGCAAAAGGACGCCCATGTGAAGAGGGACTTCGAATACATATAGATTGCACTGCTTGCTAATTAGGTAATTTAGAGAATATCTGGTTGCGGTTTATAAGGCTTTGAGAAGGGACAGTAAAGTGAATAAAGACAAACTTTTACGGTATTAAATTAAGATAGAACGAGGGTAAATATATACAAACTAAGGGGTAATAATTGTAGACTTGATCGTATAATGTTTTAGGTTAGATAGTGGCCAACGCAGCAGCACAGTGGTTTTACACACCATCCTCCCACACCAGGTGTAAATGACCTGAGTATGAATCCTGTCAACGAAGAAAAAAATTTATGGGCGCATTTTCACAATGTGGCTGAGTTAATTGGTGTGTGTCGGGTGAGTGGCACTCACCCGACACACACCAATTAACTCAGCATATGGGTTTGTCTCCCGAAACCTCGGGTTTTTGGGGTCCAGAAAACAGCAGACCGACCTAAGAATTTGTTATTCTTTAATTATTTATACCAGTTTCTCTCCTCTTCAAGGAGAGAAACCATTAGTGGTGAAACTAATAGAGTACACAATTAAAGAGGCAAATGAAATACAGATTTCATAAAAATTATTTACATAGCTTAGGAATGCCTTATTACAAATAATAAATAACGAGGAAATTAGGACAATCTCAACCAATATATAACAGTAACAAATTAGGCAAATCAGACTATTTGAGTAAGGAGTTAATGTCTAGAGGAAAAACATCAGTTCTAGATTTCAAGAAGTGCATACGTTTTAGCCAGAGATTGCTTCCAAAATGTTTGGTTACAGCAAAGCTTCTCAATATTGAATTCAAGCTGGTTATATATGGTGACAATGTTAGTTGAAAACGGTATTCTAGGCTTGACAGATTACATGGATTGAGCCTTAATGGAAGTGTTGGACAGGCAGTATTTCTTTCTTTTTGAAATAAAGGGAAATTATCTTGAATGTGTCAGGCGAGTCAATTCTTTTTGGTGATTAAAAAGTGTACGGAATCTTTATGATTCATTAACTCTGTCCAGGACGTTCTCCACCATTGGCACCGAGAACGTCCTGTAGATAGCGATTGGCATCCCATTGATTCTGTTCGTCCAAACCTGGTTCTTATATACTGGAATGTGCTGATTTTTTACGGGAGTAACTGGATAAGTATTCCATATCGTTGAAAGATGCACAGTTTTAAGAATTTGATTTGTATACATTCAGAAGAAGATCAAAATGAAGAAACTACATATTTTTATGATGAATAGAGCAGCGAAGCCATCCGGCCAAACAGTGAATTTGGAAAGTTCGTTAATCATGTTCTTTAAAACTTCGCGACTCAAGGTATTGACTTTTGGTCTTTTGGTATTTTCTTGTTTATAGAGCATTAATTTCGGATACGATGGATTGTGCTGTTTAAAGTTAACTTTACCCATTCTTGAAATACTTTTTCTTCCATTATTATCTTCTGAACCTGATTTACAAGGATTCTTTTATTTGTTTTCAGTCTATTTTGAATTTATTCTTGGAGCGCTTCTCTTTTTTTTTTCTAAAGACCATTGTTCTCTCTCTCTTTTTTTATATAAAAAGTAGTCTTCAGTTCGAGGATCTGTTTTCATCGCCTAAACGCTTTCTACTTTTTCCCCCTAAAGACTTCATTTATGTTTCTCTCGAACCAATGCATGGTTCTTGAAGTGAGTTAGATCCATTTTGAGCCCCATCGTTTTCTGTTTCAACTAATCAACGATTAAGTGAAAATTTTTATATGGCGGTTTAGAGCTATTGTATCGCCAGTAAGCAGTTCTTGGACACCTAAGTATAATATCTGGTATAAAATATTTCAGTCAGAATGTCTTTTTTTTTCTTCCAATTGTGGGATATATCGAAGAAAGTGGTAGAATTTTTTGACCAAGGAAATTCAAATGTTATAGGGCTGTGATTAGAGTTGAACTGTAATTACATTCTTATTTGTGATATAAAAGACCTAATATTTGAGAAACCTAGTTGAACTAATGTTTTCTAGTATAAGACCTACCTTATTAAGGAAATTTTATAGAATCCATTCTAGCATCGTATTTAGGGCAAGGGGTAATTTTAATTATATTAAAATCACCTATTGCCAACATTTACCCAGTAAGATTGAGGTGGGCAACGAGCCAAGTCATAAGCTCTTCTCTTATTGGTTCCGTGCGGTTAGGCGGTAGATAAACTGCACATGCTTGGAGAGATATCATTTTTATGAAATATTGCACAGATGGCTTCAAATTGGTTCAAGCAACTATAATGAGCTGCTGACATTTGATAAGTGACTTTATAAATTATGACTACTCTGCTGTCTCTCCTATGTTCCTTGCCATAACTACTAACACAACAGCAATTTAAGTTCTTAGCCTGCACACATCCTGAATGTCTAACATTCAAGATATGAGTAGACTAGGCTGTCCATAATGAATAAGCCATGTTCCTACTAGAAAGATTAGTTAAATTTACTTAAAAACATTAATGTTTCAAGGGAATTTGACTTGTTTACAATGGTTTTGACATTTTGGAAAAATCAACAACACATCTCATCATTCATATGCCTGTGAGATGTTGATTGCTATGCTCTCATGTGGAACCCAGCATTAATCATATTTTGTTCTTTAGAATTAGATATTTCGTGCCACCAGGACGTATAGCCAATACTGCTGATGCGCCATAATACTCTTAAGCAAACAAACAAAAGCCACCAAGACAAGAAATAATGAACGAAGTATAGTTTGGCTTCTGGTTCTAATTGATCTGACATCAATTGAAATTCCATGCTTAACTAAAACACGTTCTTTATGCTTTACGCTCATTTTTGGTACAAGTATGGAGATAAACGGGATATTTAATCTTGTTGACACTGAAGACATATTGTATTATGCACATAAAAGATGGGTTTGAGGCTTTAGAATTGGAATTGAATTGATTCTAGGAGGTTGATCGCGATCGTGAGAAGTTACTCTACAGCCTTGGGTCGTTTCCAAATGCATTGCTTGAGAAATGTACTGCATCAGTGTCTATTTTTGCTGTCAGCTATACATCCAAGGCGTAGATTTTATGGCTGATAATGTTTGTTTGCGAGTGGTTACTCGTCCTAGCACATACTTGGCCACACGACTAGTTATGTTCACAAACTCTGATATGTAGTGTATGCATCTTGTCGAGATGCTTATTTTCTTTTTTTGATCCTGTAGTTTGTATTTTTGCTTATTGATTTCATTGTTGGTTATATATAATTCTGACATAGCAGTTAATTTCGAGTGGTTTACTGTCTGACATTCGGGATGCAATTCAGTTTCAACAATCAGCCTGTCTAGCATCTCATCGTCGTTGGTCCTGGGAGATGTGAGGATTGGAGTCAGCCTATTGATTCAATGGTTACGAATAGGATGAAGGTCACTTTTCATTTCTTGTTGATTCAGATGCCTCATTTCCTTTTGCTGCTCCATTGAGAGTATACGGTTTTGCCAATCCAGTAAGCTGGTCTGGTAATAAAACATTTACAATTCCGTATTGTTTATTTAGAAGGTTGAGCTCAGGTACTTTAAATAAATCCATTATTAGGTGATAATTTTCTTTAGTTATATTTCCCAACCCAAAAAGCTCGTCTTTGCATTCTTCGACTTGGGCCCTCAATTGTTGCAATTCATCGTGATAGAAAACTGATATTATCTACACTTGGAGTGAATTTCTTATCAAGGGTTCTACCCAAGTCGTGAAAGCGGATATTTAAATCATGAACGATCTTACAGCAAAATATTTTGCATGCTTCTGTACATGAATCAACTATTTTTGTAGAGGTTACTAGGTTCAGTAAATAATTTGGGAGAATACTGCACTAATTTACACGCATGATATACTTTTTTTTGAGGTGAAGGTAGTCCCGACCTCATTGGCCTCATCTAATAATAAATTTATTATTAGTTCAGGACAATCTAAAACTCACTCTGTTGTACCAAAAAGGATAGACTACAGCTCTCTAACAACTATTAAGGAACCAAGTTGTTTCAACAAATTAAGTAAAGACGATATACGTATGTCAGATAAACTTCTTGATACAAAAGAAGATTTTGATTTACCATTATTGAATGCCATTGGATATACTTAATTCCCTCTAAGCACATGTTTTTGGTATATAGCAGCAAAAGATACATTTCAGTTGGTTATTGTTAAGGAAACTACTAGATTTAAACGTTTTCCATCTCAAATCTTATACAGACTCGATAGAAACAGCTACACGGACAATTTATGAATAGCATCTGCAAGGAACACCTCGCTTTATATCTACGTTGCTGGCGATTTACGCTTTCTTTGCTATTTGATTTTATATGAAGATTGTGGTTTCACTAAATGTCTTACAGAGAAAGAGATTACCCCATATCGCTGCATAACTACTGCTATATATATCTTTCTTGGTCTTAATAGTTGTGATACACATCCATGAGCAGCATTGCAGTGTCTCTTTCATAGAAAACACATCAAAATTTTTGAAGTCTGAGATATTCTTTTCTACTAAGCGTGTACATATTTTAGAAAAAAAGAATAGTGTGGAGACTTTGATGGACTATTGATGCAGATTGTATATGAAACAGATATACTTTCTGGATATTTTAAAGGAGTTATCGGCTGAAAAGAGCTCACCACCGGAGGGTATTACCAGTTCTTTCATTCCAACGACTTTTTAGTAGGCAAGAAATTTTAGCAAAAACTTATTTATTTATTTTTTTTTTTTGAAAAGGAAGAATGCATAATATTATATTATTGGTTATACAGTATATTTATTAATATCCTCTTAAATGTAGGTTTTAAATTTATTTTAATACCTCAATTATTAATTGAGGTATTAAAATGAATTCAGCTTAATCATATCCCCGCCTTGCAAGACGTAGGCAATGACTTTAGAATTGCCCAGCTATGTTTTACTTAGGATAGTGAAACTGGATTTTTAATTATTTTAACTTTTTGAATTAGCACTACTACTGATTAAACCCTTTACATTAAAGCAGCAGTGCAGAGAGAAATTGTCTTTAGAAAGCATAACACCGTATCTAGAGTTTCATGGAGACTTTTCTGAATAACAATTTGAGGAGGAAGTGTCGCACTTATGATCAGACTTTTACATCTGTTGTGTACGAACCATCTGCGAGAACCGGCAAAATCCAGCAAAACAAACCATTATGAAAAGGTCTCGTCTTTTACGACAGAATATCACATGCGAGGCATTCTACTGTTGTCATAAAGAGTGCAGTTTTCAGCAACGGTTTCGAATAATGAGATCTAGGATTATGGTAGAACATCCTACATCAGTAGCATTGCTTTCATATACTTCTCTGAGTGCTTTGTGCATTTTATCTTCTCAATCATATATGTTAACAATTCATTTCCATGCAGTGTGTTAATATACTGCTTGACAAAATTAACAGAACAAAATGTTTTTCTTGTGAACATTTTATTGTGAACAGTGTCGCCGAAGGCGAATATTTGATATTATAGGCATCCTGGCATGCAAATTCCGAGTATCCAATAGAAATCGATCTACCACCTTACAGAGCTGTACATTATGCAAATTTTCATGCCTATGAAAACACGAGTTGCGACCACATCATTCATTCCTGTTTTTTTTTTTTTTTTTTTTGATTGCTCAGTGGGATAGCCGCATCTCCAGTACTCAGGAGGGCAAGTCATCGTCGTTTAGAACTTTAGATGATTCTTTGAGATGGGGCCATTGGACCACTTGAAGCAAGGCAGTCACAGGCGGAGGTGGCACGTTTGCTTAACGTGTTACGCAGTGTTGTCTCAGCACTATGGACGCAGCTTCAGGAGACAGCAACCATTACAAGAAGAGGTCGCCCGAGGGCTACATCAACCAGAAAGACGGCTATCTGGCTCTAATAGCAAGACGGAACCCTATGATTTCCTATCATCAACTATCTCTTGAGGTTGCTGAGGCCACAGGTTAAAACATTTTCCAACTTGACTATGTTCACAAGGCTCAATTTAAGCGGACTCTACGCTAGGAAGCCAGTGGTTTGTATCACCGCAGAGCTCATAGAAACTGGTGCCATGAACATGTGACTTGGAGCCCTGTCAAATGGGGTACAGTTCTGTTCTCTGATGAGTCCCGTTTTAGCCTACAAACAGATTCTAGATGTTATTTCATCTGGAGACAAGAAGAATGCGGTATCATGGCTCCAACATCAGAGAAAGGAACACTTACTGTGGAGGCAGTGTACTCGTATGCGGCGGAATAATGATCAGCGGCGGAATAATGATCAACGGCTGCACTGCTCTTCGTGTTTTAATAGGGATACCGAAACTGAGCAGAGGTACTGAGAACAGATCCTTGAACCGTATGTGAGACTTTTTAGGGGTGCGGTTGGCCCAGATTTTCTTTTCATGCACGACAACGCCACTGCACATAGAGCTCAAGTGGTGAAGGAGTATCTTTAAACTGAAGATATCCAACGACTGCCGTGGCCAGCAGGATCAGCAGACTTAAATCCGATCGAACATGTGTGGGACGCCCTTATGCGTCGCATTGCACGCCGACAGCCAACTCCTCTATCACTTTGCTAGCACTGGTGGAAGAATGGGATTTGTTGCCACAGAATTTTATAGACACCCTTATATCGAGCATGGTTCGCCGCTGTCAGGCTTGTTTAGCCGTTGGAGATATCATATGTCGTACTTATGTCATGTGACCATATTTTCGAACACCTATCGACTTCTGTAATATGACCTTTTGGTAATTCTTATACAATTTCCTATAAATACCCATTATACCTGTCCGAAGTTTCTCGCTGTCTCCTCATTTCATCGTTATTCTATGGTACACCACAATACAATACAATACCAAATCTTGTCCAGCTTCATTGCAAGCTGCACGATTTACATTTCGTTTTCTACTTGTTCTGTTAATTTTGATGATAAATGTATGCAAGGTAGTGTACAGCCCTTCCTACGACAATCTGCTTTTAAAAAAATATTGTACATAATCGTTTTTCATCAAGAAAATTTTTCATTGAAAAACTCTCATTATGAAATAAATTCTGACATTACTTAGTAATAAACATATTGAGGATGAGAGACAGTCATTTCATTTCATCTCGTAGTTCAAATAAATGACACGTATTGCGATTATAGCTATTAAAATTAAAGAAAAGTAAACGTATATATCGTCAGTCAAATATGGAACAAAGGATAAAACATTTCCTGTCAAAGTCATCATATAGCCGACGCGATAACAATACCCCTTTTAATTGAAACGAAATTTAGACTGAGTAATTATTTCGTATAGATACGAGATCTGACAGAAAATATATACGTGTGTATAATATATACGCAAACAAGTACAATGAGCATTTTTAATATTTAAGTGAATCGCTTCTCCTTATCAATTTATGTAAGTTTCTAATTGTGTGAGTGGGTGGGTGGGTGGGTTGCTCACATGTGTGATTGAGTGCGTGCTTTCATATAGAGAAGATGCTTTTATATCAGCTACAGAGCGTTTTCTGCTGACTTTTCTTAAAATCCTCTTTTTCCGAGTTTGGAAACTTTAGAATCATTCGCCCAATTTCTTCATTCCATAGGGAAAACTCGGATGATCCACTATATCAGCACACATTGTAAGGTCTACGAGTTACAGCCTCAGTATAGCACTAGAGGATATCTATCTTTCTTATCTTATTTCTTTTATTTCGGCGCTCCAGTCAGATAGCTGCAACATAATACGGAAGCACGAATAAGAAAGAGAAACAGTTCTGGATGCCATCAATACTAACAAAATTATGTGTGTCTTTCACTGTCCACGCGCCTGTTATTTTGTGGAGAATTCAATGCAGAGAGACGATGCTATGCACTGTGACCTCCTGTTATTCGATCACCTCCATGAACGTGGCGATCAATAGTATGGCCGTGATTATTAAATTGCAAGCAGCTCTACTCTTCCCTCCTATGAATTTTATCCGTAAGAGAGGTCTGAGGAGAGCCATATGAAGCTGCAAGCGCAAGGACTTGCTTCCTAATAGAAACTTGGAAAAGATTTTCCTCCCACTCTAAATTTGTGCTGAGTATGTGACATTAATACCATTTAAGAAATACTACCGCTTTCGTCGTATTACAAGATTTCAAAGTTAAGAAAAAGTAGCATTTGGCTTAAAATTTACTTTATTATTTATAAACCCAGAAATGCGAAGAATGTTTTAAATATCATTTTGAAAAATGGATCTTTAACGATCTGAAGTGTTACAAATCATTGAAAGCATCGCAGTACATTCATTCTCCTTTATCACTCTGCTCTAATTTTACCAAAATTTATTAGAAATGACGATATTGATTCTTAATATTGCATATCTTCATATTTACTTGTACATAATACGCATACGCTTCCTTAACGTAGATTTAGGTTTTCAAAGCTAAAGCTATTTATACACTTGGTGACCAAATAGGTCGAAGGCTCCACGGTTTTATCTTGGAAACTCAGATTTTTCGCTCTGGAATTCGGCACCCCCATCATAAAATACATGCAGTTAACAGATGCAGTACACCTGACCTCATGGCCCTAGTGGTTGTTGCGTAAACCTAAATCAACAAAGAATCTTTTTTGTTTGAAGTTCTGTCCCTCTCTGTAATTTTTAAGTTCAAGTCTTTTAGAACGTATGCGATTTATGTCGATCAGGTTCATATATGATGCTAAATCAAATGTTGAAAGAGTTAAACATCTCTATTTTATCAGTGTTTGCAAATTAGCAGTATATATGTCTACAGAAATACCCAATATACACTACTTAAATTGAGTTAGTAGTATATAAGTAATTTCTTAAATTTAACTCTATTCTCTTGTCGCCTTGCACCCCTTTCTCTTGCCCCTGATGTATAGGAATATACACTGTCCAATAAAAACATGATAACCGCCTACCTAATAGTCCTCCTCTTGCCTCCAGTACGGTTGCCACACTGCGAGGCATCGACTCTATAAGTCCTCTGAAAGTTTCACGAAATATGTTCTACCATGTCGCTAAGATTGCGCCCCGTAGATATGCGATAGTCCGTGGTGGTAGATACAAACGCTGGATCTGTCGATCCTTGTAATCCCGGAGATCCTATGGATTCATATCCGGCGAATTCGGCAGGCAAGGTAGCCCTGGAAGTCACGGCGAACCACTATCAAACAATCCCGGAAAATTGCCAATGTGCATTTTATTGCGGTCTATTACTATGAGAGCTCCAAGAGATTCCCGAGGAAAACATCGCCATACCAAAACACTGCCACCTGCCTGCTTCTGTTGGACCAAGACATCGGCGTTATTCCTCTCCGTAGTTTGTCTCTGTATCTTTCCATGGAAAGATACAGAGAGTCTGCACGGCATAGCACAAAACGTGATTCATCGAAAAAGGCAACTTTTTGCGGTCGTCAGTGGTCCAATGACGCCGTTCAGATGCAAACTTTAGGCGTTGTTAGTGATGGGTGGTCGTAAGCATGGGTACCGTGACCGGCGTCTACTCCAGAGGCCCATAGGGAGGAGGGTTCGTTGGATCGGTCTTGGAAACACCATTGGTTGTTCCCTGGTTAAAGCCCATGAGGCGTGGACGCTTGCCATTGGTTTGGCGACTGCTGCCGCTCTATCTACTATCCGCTCACTCTTGTTACACCTTGACTACAGCAGTCTGCAAAGAGCTCGCGAGATTTGCAGTTTCCCTAATACTAATAAATAAGTATTAAGGAAATACTAATACTAATAAAAAAGTGTGTACTTATGTAAGGGTAAAGTGTGGCAGATGGGTTGACTACATGTAGAGTGTTTGTGTTGTTCTTACAGATCGCACCCCCCCATTAGACTGCTGTGGGAGAAACCTATCAGGAAATCTTCCGGCCTTGCTGATGTCATGCCCTCTGTTCTGAGGCATGGTGTGAGATCTGCGGACACTGGTTTCAGCTGGCCTAGCCAATGTGGGGTTTGAAACAGAGAAGTACTGTAAATTATGCATACAGTGCGATTTCCATCACCCCCACATAGGGCGTCCTGGTCCTATGACTGTACCCCCCCTTCAGTACCTGTATCCCCCCACCTCCCATCCAAACCTTTCGCCTGGTTGGTCCTATCACCACAAATCTTTTTCTCTTCTTAACAGTTCCCCCCTGTGAAGGAGTGGATCCTTCCAGCGGTACCTCTTCTATCCCTTTAAATTTTGTTTTCCAGGTGGAAGCCTTCCTATCATCCACCTTTATTTTCATCTTTTTTCGAATACTCGAAATATCATCCCCGTACTTCTTTCCAATATAAAACTTCCAGAGTTTTTTTTTTTTTTTTTTAGGAGCTCTTCCTGGCAAGCTCAGGCGACGCCCAGAATTCGCCCCAGCTAGAGACTTTGCTACACCCGGCCTACCTCCTCGTGGTGATGGACGGCAATGGGGGGGGGCACCAGTTGCCTCGCTGCTAAATGTCCGGAGGAACAACATGCCAACACTAAACTACGCAGACTACACTAAATCTCACGCTTTCTCTGGCCTTTAAAGAGTTTATATTGCGACACAGCGTATACTACGTAGAGTTGGGGGGGGGGGGGCAGCGCCGCTTGACAGTAAACACTATAAACTATTTCCCTAATACTGGCACCCGAGAACCATTCATTTTTCGAAGTCCGTCAGATCACGTCCGTTGCCCATGTCGATCAGTTATTTCAATTGGACCGCATGCCACGAACTTACAGTATCACATTTACTGATTCTCACCGCGACACACGTGCCACCAAGCGGGGTTTGACAGCCAATTGCTAAAACACCAGTCAATGTTTTAATTGGACAGTGTATATAAGGTGTTTTATTTTCAAATTGCTTCCCAGGCATGAGAATTTCTTTAATTTCTGCAAATTTCAAATAGTCCGAACCAAATCAGTACAATGATCAATATTGTAGTCCGAACATGAAACGTTAAAACTCTAAACGACAAATTTTTCCCCAGTTTCTTTATCCCTTAACCTTAAATTATGCAATACGAATGATTTCATTCCAAGTGAAAATGCAATTAAGTAATTTACGTCTCTCTCTCTCTCTCTCTCTCTCTCTCTCTCTCTCTCAGCACTTCATTCTTAACTGAAGGTACTCAACGCCAAATTTATGGATGAAATTGTGAAATTACAAAGGAGTGGAAGATTCATTAATGGCAATAATCTCGACGGATCTTAAAAAAAATAGAGGGGGAAATGAATAAAGTCATCAGGTTTGAACAAGGGACGGGAAAGACAAGACAAGACAATAGATTTTTAGAGAAATTCATTATAGTAATAATGCTTTTCAGGTCATACTTGAAACATCACAAACAGTTTAACTAATTGCCGCAAAGAAAGCTTGAAAGAAATTGCGAAAAGAACTTTGGCAGAATGCCAACTGCATGCTCTTCTCAGACCAATTCTGTTGCGTGGTCCAAGCAGTGATGGAGCAGGCTTATGTTTTACTTTTGTCCCTTCCAACTGTTCCATTGTATTATTTACCGCCGTGCTTTCTTTCATCTTTGTCATTTCTTTTGTCTCTGCTTTAATTTTTTTACTTTTTGCTCTGTCTCTTTTTGCTTGCCTTTTCAACCCTCCAGCTTTCTTTGCATGTCTTGTTCTATTGTTTTTCACTGCTTCCTTCCCCCACTCTTTCTACTTTTTACAGTAGTATTTCAGCGTTTTCTTCTGCTTCTTCTGTTCTTTTCTTTTTTCTGTTGATAATAGTTCTTCATTGCCAGTAGTTTTAGTTCTGCTTAATATTTGATTACTTAACTGTTCTGTCATTTGATTGTCTCATTTTTCTTTTCTTCCTTATCTAATACCAACTAATTGCATTCTGACCAACACCAAACCAACGACTGATGTGCCGTTGTATAGATTGCTTTTCGCATTTCCTTTACACCGATCCATTCGTTTCCTATATTCAAGTGAAAAAAGCTGTCACTTGAAATAATAAAAACGAGTTTCATTAAAAATAAAATGAGCTCTTCAAAAAAATACTTCGTTCCACCTGCTTGCACTTACCAAACCTTGTCATTAATTTTTGTACAAGTTCATTTTTAACCGATGGTATGTCGTTTCCGCTTTCCTTGTACAAAATTGCGTACAGGTCTGGAGGACTCATTTTAGGAAGGATGTAGATTTGCTTCAGCGTGTACAGAGAAGGGAAACAAGATTGGTGAGGAGAATGAAGGGATCCTCTTACCAAGAGAGAGAGGCTTAAGTTCTGCAAATTGCAGCGGATGGAGACTAGGCACCTGCGAGGTGATCTGATTGAGGTGTATAAGGCCTTGAATTGGTTGAGCACGTTAAATTCTGATGGGATCCTTCCACTTGCTCAGATTACGAACCTAAGGGTCATAAATTCAAATTGAGAAAAGGCAGTTGTAGATGTGCGGAAGTTTGCCTTTAGCCAGCAGGTGGTTAATTGCTGGAACAAACTTCCATCTGTCGTTGTGGAAGTGAGCTTAAATAAATTCAAAGAGAAACTGGACAAACTTTTATAGAGAATAATTGTGTGAATTTTTTTTTTTTTTGGCTGATGCTACATAAGCTCATACACTTGCTTTCTTGCATCACATGCCGCTATTACTATTTTATGGAAACGATTTGGTTTAATTTAATTGCATATGATGTAAAATGTTTATTTTCTTACATATAATAGCTAATAAACGCACATTTATTTGACCATATTTTTTTTCCAAGGTAATTCTTATAAATAATAACGAGATTTCGCTGCTTAAAAATTATAACCGATAACTAGTCTTTTCATCGAATTTGATCTTTCGAAGCTATTGAAAAAGTTTGTTATTGAAACGCCTTAACTGAAATGGAAAACTGAAGTGCTTAACGTGTCCAATCCTGAATATTTCTAAAAAATGTATTGTTTTTTGTATTGATGACATTTAAGATAAGATCTTGCACCAGTCCCCGAATTAAATGATCACCCCTCGTAATATTGTTTATTTTAATCATGAAAGTGTTGCGATTTTTTTTTTGTTACGAAATATATTTTTCACTTGTTTAACGTTCCGGAAAATATTATGAAAGTGAAGATAGAAATAAAACACTTTAAAAAGTCTTTCCTGCCGCCCCTATCCTTTGTAACGCAGAGCCGGAGTCTATAATGTCTCTTACACTTTCCTAAAGAAGTGTACCCTGTAAATATTATAATTTTACATAAACTAACCATAACTTGTTAAATTTTTAAGAAAATCACACTTAAACTAAAAAAAAAAGATCTGCAATCTTTCATCACTTACCACCAAAAATACTTGCAATTCATTACGGGAATCTACCATGCGAACTCCATCCTTTTGATTAAATAGTTCCCCCTAAAATTGTTTACAGAAGTCGAACAGACAACCAGACAGACAAACCAAAACCATAAGCTCATTTTTATATAAAACTCCGCAAAATAGATTGTCGGCGACGTGATGGCAGCTTAGAAAATTTAAGTCATCAAGCGCTAACTGAAGAAGAAAAAAAATAAGAAGCGATTTTCGGTACAAGGCCATATGTGTCAGCGTGAGCATCGGCTGAAGCCAGTCATGAAGCAATCGCATGAATTTGCTTACAAATGAAGTTGGGTATGGAGGAAATTAAAAACATCTGCTATCCCGGCAGCTTGGGAGGAGTGGATGGGTAGTGCCAAGAGGAAATTGAACTTCACGCGACTCGTATCGATCTGTAAGAGTTTACAGTGTAATGAAATTAGATTTGGAACATTTTAAGGTTTTCCCAATGGAAACAGAAATAGTATTTGATTATAACTAATTTATGTTAATATTGGGATTTATTAGAGTGTACGTATTTGTAATTTATGTTAATATTGGGATTTATGAGAGTGTACGTATTTGTGTTTATGTTTGGTAAAATAATGTACACATTCGTTTACGCTTAGATTATTATTCGTATGGCGTAACGTAGAGAGATTACAAAGTCATAAGTATTCCCATAAAAATACTTAGAAATACATTGAGCGTATGTGAAACACATTATACGGTACTTTGAAATAACTATGCCAATACGTGAAACCGATAGCTGACCGATTTTTCTGAAGAGGTAATACATTACCTCTTCAGAAAACTGGCAGCACTATGTGCACACGAGCTCGAACAGTCAGTCAGATAAAATAGTTAAAGCATACTGTAACAGGGCTTCCCAAATAGCTCGCATACTACGGATGAGCTGAAGCGATTCTCTGAGAACTGCATTAACGCCATTCATGATACATTCTTCTTAGAGTTTCATCAAACGTAAGACATACGCTTAGATATGCATTTGCCAAGGTGGATAACTACAGCACATTTAAACGCTGTATTCGCTTTAAATAAACTTTTGTTATATTGAAAAACGTAGTTGCCTTTTAATGGCAAATCGGTTAGCCTTTTAATTGGATAACCCGTGTTAATGACATAAGCAGCATAATCGTTTTGTTAGCTCTGAAGATAATTTCTATTATTTATATGGGTTGACAACTTAGTCTTCAACGAAAGCCAATTTCCAAGATTATAAAGACAGCGTAACTTGTGGGCTTCACATTTAAGCTACAAATCTTGTAAAGCGAACTTGAGGAATAGCTGAAGATTAAGAGATATGTCTTTTACTTCCCCTGTCTGCGCATGTAGCACAGTGGTATAGTCACTATGCGCTCCACACCGGGTGGAAAAGGCCCGAGTTCGAATCCCGTCGATGACGCGAGGAACTTTAATGGGTTTTTTTTCACTCCGTGGCTGAGTTAGTCAGTCAGTCTCAGGCGTAGATAGCAAGGTTTTTTTCGTCCAGAAAAACAGGCAAATCGATCTGAGAACACACGCAATTTACAGACACAAATACTGGTTTATATATTGAATTACTGGTAACCCTAATGTAATAATTTGGTTTTGTACTTCCACTATAGTATGGTAGGAGCCAACGAAACAGTATAACAATTATAACTTCTGTATAACAAATTCCAAGTTTCTCAATTAGAAAGTGTTGAATACCCCTGATATCCATCTGAATGAAGACAAGCATTGCACAGAGAGGGCTGCCATTTCCTACTCCAAGAAGTAACTGAGAAGAAGACGCTGATCTAAATGCATGCTTTTCTGAAAATGATGAAGCGCCACGCTTGATGAAACAAGCTGAACACAGTGACCTGAGCACTTGTCAAAATATGGTGGGAGTGAAGTTTGCGATAGTGGAATCTATTGCCTACAGAAACAAAATAATTGCATTTAGAAACCACAACCAAGTTGATAATTCATAATTTATTTATCCCTGTTTTGTCTTACGCTTGTTGGAAGATAACAGCAAGAAGGGAGGGAGAACACATAAAGCCAGAGGCTTTTCAGGGTGGGGGTGTTCCCTTTCAAAAATAAATGAATAACAATTAAAAGCAGATCTGAAATTGTACAGGTGTTATTCAACAGATAAATCATAAATAAATGGGAAATATTTCTACATTTCATTACAGAGACCTTAGCTTCGAAAACAAACCACATGTGACAATGGTTTACAACAGTACTTCTAATTATATTGTGAACACTTTTACAATAAGAAGTATGAAAGAAAATATGATGAAATAATTGCCTAGAGTGTTACAAGCTTTTTTGACAACTATTCCTTTAATTTGTTTACATAATTTCCAAATTGGTAATGCATTTCCTCTATGTTATTAAACATAGAGGAAATGCATTGGGGAAATGCAAAGTTCAGGAGTTGAGCGGAACGTGATTTAGATCAGACATCTCTGGTGATGTGTTCATTTAGAACCGGTTCATTCTTCTTGAACCGGTTTAGTGAAATGGCATTTTTGATATTTTCAGGAAGAAATAAATTCCAGGTTTTAGCCCCTCTGTATTTTATATTTTTCTGACCTATGGTTTTTCTAAAAAGTGGAACCTTCAGGTTCCCTTTATTTCTTAAATTATATGATATTTCTTCTTCTTCTGTTATAAAAAAGGATTTGAAGAGAGGAGGAAAGTTTGGTGTTTTAAAAGCAGACAAAGACCGCCTCAGCTTTCTGTAGCAGTTGGTAGATGCTTAAGTCTTCCTTCCTTATATCTTGAAGTCACCGATGCATTCCAGGGAAGGCCTAAAATTGAACGAATGCATTGATTGACAATGGAATTGATTCTCGCAAGGTTTTCTTGACAGGTAGTACCCCGTGAGATGATTTCATAGGTGAGGTGAGACTGAATTAGGGAAAGGAATACCAATCTGAGAAGGGAAGGAGGCACCTAGGCAGAGGCTCGGGCAAGTATTCCTGTCAGTGACGAAGTCTTCTTTCGTAAGTTGATCATTTGTTTATCCAAACTCAGCTTATCATCTAGCCAGATTCCTAGAAACTTGGTATCATTCACCCTTTCGAGTTGTTTTCCTTTGTATGTTATTTCGAAATCAATATTTAATGGTTTATTTTTCGACCTAAACACCATATATTTGGATTTAGTATAAACTGATTCTTTTAAAGCCAACTATGCATTACAGAGAACAAGGCAGAGATTTTGAGTTGAAGCTGGTTAGGGTCATTATCAGTTATCAGAATGGAAATATCATCGGCATACGCTACTAGGTAGGAACATGGAAGAAGAGAAAGAAATTCATCAATGTAAAGAACAAATAAGATAGGTCCGAGAAGTTAGCCTTTAGGTACTCCCCCTGGAGAAATAACAAATGTCTGAAAAAGACTGATTTGTTTTGACGACAAATCGCCGATCAGTAAGGTAGTCTTCAAGGGGAAGGTTAATTTTTCCTCTCAAGCCAAGATTATTGAGCTTGTTGAGTATGATTTTATGATTTATGCAGTAAAAAGCTCTAGATAGGTCTAGAAACAGTGCTATAGCATAGTGTAGTGACCCTTTTCAAAACAATCCATGATCCTAGAGCAGAAGTCAAAAATTGCCAGGTCAATGGATCTTTTTGGACGATAAACATACTGTTTAAACATGCATAAGCTGACTGAATTCCAGGAAGCACATGAGTCTGCCATGAAGAATTTTTTCGAATAATTTTGCAAAAACTGAAAGTAGAGGTATTAGACCAAAATTGTTGATAGAGTTGCAGCGTTTTCTCTTAGGAACAAAAAACAATGACTGCTTTTTTGGTTGCTTGCAATGGTTGCTTTTCGCTGTCCGAAAATTGAGGTCTATGCATATGTGTATTTGGATGGTCTCATAAAACTTGGGACTTTGGATTTTCAGTAAACTTTTGTGAAATAGCTTTATTCATAGACTATTCAAAGGTAGTAGTAGTAGTGGCACATGATGCAAGAAAGCAAGTGTAGGAGCTTATGCAGCATCAGCCAAAAAAAAAAAATAAATAAATAACACCATTCCCTCCAAATGCCTGTCCAGTTCCTCCTTAAATTTGTTTAACCTATCAACTTCCACAACGACAGATGGAAGTTTGTTCCAGCAATTAACCACCCGCTGGCTAAAGGCAAATTTCCGCACATCTATTCTACATCTGTCCTTTCTTAATTTGAACTTATGTCCCCGTAGGTTCGTAATCTGAACAAGTGGAAGGATCCCATCAGATTTCAGCGTACTCAACCCATTCAAGGCCTTATAGACCTCAATCAGATCACCGCGCAGGTGCCTAGTCTCCAGCCACTGCAATTTGCAGAACTTAAGCCTCTCTTGGTAAGAGAATCCCTTCATTCCCCTCACCAATCGTGTTGCTCTTCTCTATACACGCTCAAGCAAATCTACATCCTTCCTAAAATGAGGCCTCCAGACCTGTACGCAGTACTCAAGGCGTGGCCTGACCATTGCCTTATACAGAGGGACAATCACCTCCTTTTCCCTGCTAGCAAAATTCCTATATATCATTGACAAAACCCCATGACCTGCCCTAGCAGCCTGTCTGCATTGCTCAGAAAACTTCATATCTGACTGCACCATTACTGCCAGGTCTTTTTCATTTTCTACCACCTTAAGTGTAGTACCACACAGTTGGTACGTTTCTCTGGGGTTACTTCTACCCATATGCAGTACTTTGCATTTGTCAAGGTTGAACTTCAGTTGCCACTTCTTAGCCCATCTGCCCAAATTATCTAGATCCTGTTGCAGTAGCACACTGCCATTACTGTCATTAACAACCCTGCCAACCTTTGTGTCATCTGCAAACTTCGACATTAAGCCTGATATACCTTCATCAATATCATTGATAAATACACAAAACAACAGTGGACCCAACACCGAACCCTGTGGGACTCCACTAATAACATTAGTCCACGAAGAGCAGCACCCATTGATTACCACCCTCTGTCTTCTCCCACTTAACCATCCTTTTATCCGTTGTAGCAACTTACCCTTAATACCATCCTGCTGCAATTTGTACAGTAGTCTTCCATGCGCAACAGTGTCAAAAGCTTTCCTGAAATCCAAGTATATGATATCAAAATTATTTTTTGCATCCAGTTCCTTTGTGACCACATCATAATAACCAATCAAATTTGTCAGACAAGACTTTCCCTTAAGTGGCAACTTAAGGGAAAGTCTAAGAAGTGGCCTAAGAAGTGGCAACTTAAGAGAGGCGGCAAGCGAGTGCATTGAACCATTGAGGCTAATTATGCGAGCATCATTAGACTCTGGGGAGATTCCCTTGGATTGGAAAAGTGCAAATGTATCTCCCATACATAAGGGTGGCTCTAAAAGTGAAGTTGGAAATTATCGACCTGTCAGTCTGACTTCAGTAGTAGGGAAAATCATGGAGGCAATGATCAAGGGTGGAATTCAGGATCATTTGGATCGAATTGAAATTCTCAAGGATACTCAGCATGGTTTCGTAAAGGGAAAATCATGTTTAACAAATCTGGTTCGCTATTTCGAAAGGGTCACTCACGAGCTGGATTTAGGGAATAATTTCGACATTGTTATTTAGATTTCAGCAAAGCTTTTGACTCAGTCCCACATGAGCGGTTGCTTTATAAGCTGGAACAGGTTGGAATCACTGGGAAAATCCTTAGATGGATAGAAGGATGGCTTCAGGGCAGGAGGCAGAGGGTTGTGATAAATGGCTATTCCTCAGATTGGGTTGATGTAAGAAGTGGGGTTCCCCAAGGATCAGTATTAGGACCACTGTTGTTTTTAATTTTCATAAACGACATTGATGAAGGGATAGAGGGCGTGATGTCTAAATTTGCAGATGATGTTAAAATTGGGAGAGTAGTTAATGATCACTGTCAAGCTGAGCTTCTTCAGAGAGACCTAGATAGACTTCAGGAATGGTCAGAAAAATGGCAGCTGTGCTTTAATCCAACAAAGTGTAAGGTATTACACCTGGGAAACAGTAATCCCAAAAAAACCTATTCACTTGGTGGAGTTCAACTAAAGCCAGTACTGGAGGAAAAGGACTTGGGTGTTACGATACGGTCAGACATGAAATTCTCTGAGCATTGTAAACAGGTTGCAAGGAAGGCCCATGGTGTCCTATCAATGATCTATCGAACTTTTGCAAGTAGAGATAGGGACGTGATAATCCCATTATGTAAGGCTTATGTTAGACCACACTTGGAATACTGTGTTCAAGTATGGAGACCGCACCTGAAGAAAGACATCGAGCTTCTTGAAAGGGTGCAAAGAAGGGTAACTCGCCTGGTGAGATCGGCAAAAGGGCGTCCTTATGAAGAAAGACTTCGAATATGTGGATTGCAGAGTTTGGAAACTAGACACCTTAGAGGAGATTTGATTGAGGTGTTTAAGGCTCTGAGAGGCATCAGTAAAATGAATGAGGACAAAATTTTCAAGATTATAAATGATGCTAGAACTAGGGGACATAAATTCAAGTTACGGGGGGGAAATGTTTAGATTGGATTGCAGGAAGTTCTATTTTAGCCAGCGAGTTATAAATTACTGGAATAAGTTGCCTTCATGGGTGGTAGAGGCCGACAGTTTGGGGAAATTCAAAGGTCATCTGGATAGTACTTTCGGGTAAGGGAAGCACATAGGATGATAGGTTTAATTTCCTTTTTATTTATTTTTTATTTTATTAATTATTATTATTTAGTTATTTATTTTTATTTTTTTGTTTTTATCATTGTTTTGTTCGGATTTATTTTTTTTAATTTTTTTTTTTTTGGCTGGTGCAGCATAAGCCATAGGCTTTCTTGCACCATGCGGCCGTTACTAATACTAATACTAATACCATCCTGCTGCAATTGGTACAGTAGTCTTCCATGCGCAACAGTGTCAAAAGCTTTCCTGAAATCCAAGTATATGATATCAAAATTATTTTTTGCATCCAGTTCCTTTGTGACCACATCATAATAACCAATCAAATTTGTCAGACAAGACTTTCCCTTAACAAACCCATGCTGTGTTTGAATTATTGCTGCAGTCTTGTCTAGATGATCCTGCAATGCATCTTTAACCAGTGACTCCATTATTTTACCCGGAACAGAAGTTAAACTAACTGGTCTGTAATTACTCGTGTCACCCTTCGATCCACCTTTGTGAATTGGGGACACATTTGCACATCTCCAGTCCGCGGGAACCTCCCCTGAGTCCAAGGATGCTCTCATAATTATGGCTAAGGGTTTGCTTAGTTGCTTTGCCGCCTCCTTTAAAATAACTGGATAGATCCCATCCACCCCAGGTGCCTTTCTTATGTTTAACTTCAACAATTTCTCCTCCACTTTGCTCTCGGTTATTACAAAATCATTAAGCACACTGCTACAATTTGATAACCTTCTTCCATTTTCAAACTGTAATAATTCCTCACGTGTGAATGTAGATGCAAAATACTCATTCAGTTTGTTTGCTATCTGACCAGGATCATCAACAGTCGGACCATCGATGTCAAGTGGACCAATCATATTCAGCCCCTTCCTTTTAGAGTTTATATAAGTAAAGAAATCCTTGCTGTTTTTCTTAGCATCTTTTGCCAAAGATTTCTCGTAATCCGCCTTCGCCTGCCGAACCTCCTTTGTGACCTGATTACAGACTAGCTTATATCTGCCACAGGCTTCTGCGTCACCTGATAATTTATATGCATCCCATGCATTTTTCTTCTCTGTCACGAGTCTCATTAGTTCATTTGATAACCATTTAGGCCTAAACCTTGAACGATATTTCTTAATCGGTATATAAAGTCTAGTAGCTTCCACGATTAATTCCTTGAATGCTTCCCACTTAGAATTTACTGTTTGTAACATCATCAGTTGATCCCACTGTACAGAATTTAAAAATTGTCGGAGACCACTGTACTCCCCTTTACGGAAGCAAAAACCCTTTCCTTTACCCCTGACGGTAGTTACCTCTGAGTAAATCCCACTTCAGCACACTGATCACTGCCACCTAGTGGTTCCTTTATCAGGTTATCGAAAAGGAAGTTTTTTGCACAGTAGCAATAAATAACCTTCCATCCCTTTATTTCATGCTGTTCCCTATGAAAGAAAAGTATGAAAACATTGAGTGCCATGTGGAAATATCTGAAATTTAAGATTCATCGGGCTATTTCACGGATTGAAAGAAGATTTTATAAAATATTGTTGATTCTTTTGACTTTGGGGTCAGCCATGCTACTATAAAACACTACAATTTTCTCCTTGTGAATGGCCACAAGGAGAAAATTTTGTACCCAGCAAAACCAAATATGAAGTAGCTCCGAAAAGAGTGTTGTAAGTCAGAAAACGGTGTTGCTTCTTACACATACGGGTGAGGTAAACGAAGAAGAATTTTTATGAAAGCACTAGATTAAGCAGGTGACGGTTAACACACATTTAGTGGATCAATGTGTTTCATACCTTTCCTTCTTAGCATTCTTAGTCAAATTTCGGCTAAGGATGCAAAGAAAAGTAATAAAAAATATTGATATCCATTTAGGTCTAACCCTTGAACAAAGCTCTTAGGTGGTGTAAAAGGTTTAGTAGCTTTACGATTTTTTCTCTAACCGCTTCCCATTTAGAATTTGCAGTTCTCACTGAAAATAATTTAAAAACTGTCTCAGACCATTGTAGTGACCTTTACAAAAACCCCTTCTCCCACCCCTGACTGTAGTAATATAATTGATTTTATAATTTATTTAAGTAACAATTTATTATTTAAGTATTATTATTTATAAGTTATTATTTAAGTAAGTTCCACATCAATAATGAGGGCACAATTTAAAGGTACAGTTGATATCTTATAGCCTCGTTGATATCTTTCCAGTTAAAAAAAAAAATTCTAAACAACCCAACGTCTGAACCGGATCGAAAGTGACTAACTCAACAACGAATGAAACATTCCCAGTAAACGTTGACGAGATTTTGCTGAGGAACCTAACCAAAGCGCACACTTGCTACCCCAGACATAAATATTAAATTGCGTCTTAGTATATCAGAGAATTTAATAAAATTAAGCAAATAATGGTGTTTTTTTATTGTCTCTAATTAATTTAATGCATTCAGCTCTTATGTAAAATGCGAATTTCATAAAACAGTCATTTAACGGGAGGTGTTGATTAAGCACGCGTTTTCGACTATAACGAAGTTTGCTAGGAATAACTAATTATTTTGGCTTGCTCTTAAAGAAATGCAAGAATTTAGTTTAGAGAAAACTTGTACCAATTAATAAGTCTTTCACCTACAATATTTTCCCCATTATTGAATTCTGGTGACGCTTTGTTCTTGTTATCTTTTAAACTTTCCTGAAAACCAAAAAGTATACTTCAGTTAGAATTAACTGGGGTACATCGATATATTGAAACATTGCAGTTGAGTACAGATGTTTAGAAGAGGCGAAATGTGCACTTTATAAAGATTAGATGGTTATGTTATCATAAGATTACACTGGTAGGCAAAAAAAAAAAAAAACACATTTTCTTCGCTCTCTGTTAAAATTCAAGGTGATTTTTTTGGATTTGACGTTGCTGAATTCAAATATCACAACCATATTGCTGTAACACCCACTAGTTTTAAGGGAGGGGTTAAAATCAAAAGGTTTCTAGTAAAAAAGATTCCATATATTTTAAGAAAATTTTACATACAGTAAAAAATATTGAACAATGGATGAACTAACCTTATTCTATTTACTATGTTTATCTGATAACAAAACACTTATTTTATCGTGTTTTGCTTTTTATAATCGTCCATTGGTGTTTTCCATACGAGATTCCAACAGCAGTCTGCCAACAGATTTGGACTCTATTTTCCTTGGTATCTTTTTTCCATTTGCGAAATATTTTGGTGAAACCTTTCACCGTATTCATCGGAGACCGTTCTCAAATTTTCAGGAAAAAAGTCTAAATGGGAATTTAAGAAATAAAGGTCTTGATTTTCGGTCGTTAACCTACGATATTTGAAAACTGAGGGTGGTGAGAACTTTTTAAACACATATCTGAGTTTTTGAACATATTTCCTACGAGAATCTGTCGAAATTATTTCAAGGAAGAAATTGATGCCGACCCAGTGAATTATCAACAGCATGCACATCATTTAAGAATTTTCACAGCCTCTCAAACTAACATTTATTTCCAAATTGCCTTCGTGTAATAAGAGCTTTGAAGCATTATTTTTCTGTATCTCTAGGCGTACTGTTATGGGAAACGATGCAAAATTGAACAATACACAAGAAATATACAGTCATGAAACAAAATATATTATCAAAAAACAGCATAACCGTGTGAGAAAAAATATCCTGAAAAACACATCCTCCTCCTCCTCCATCAGTCTAGTTTTGGAATAATGCTGCAAAAGGTAATTTTTGCACTCTAACAGTGGAAACTAAAAGCGGTAAAAATGCATCGAATATGAATACTGCATGTTCTTAACTGGTGAGTGTTGGATACAAGTTGTTTTTATTTCCCTCTCTCTTCTTGCTGGAATGAAACTGAAATCATTTATCAACTGCAAAAATATACCCTAGTGGCATTCACAAGAAGATGCAGTAGGTAACGTGTTAGCCACGGCATCTTCGAGAGCATGTATACAAATATTCTCTTTACAACAATCCCAGTTTAAAAGAACGAAAATAACAAATAGCTATTTTTCCTTTTTATTGGGAAAAAGAAATTTATCAAGACATATTTGGTGGTTTAATATAAAATGCGAAAACTTAAATTACATTTTGTTTGTTGTTAACTCAAAGTGTGAACGAGTTTTAAAAATATATCAATAAAAAATTCATCGACTACAATAATCTAAGTGACCATGACCTCCATTAAATCAGTCTTAAGTAACAGAATGGTATTTAGAGCTTATTGTTAAAGTCATATCTACGAATATTCTTGTACCGCAATACTTGTTCACAACTAAGCAACTCAGTAACAGAATTTAAATTTTAGTTTATAGAAATAAAAAGCAGTTAAAAGCTTGTAAAATTACTTTATGGTTAGTGACTTAATATTTATTTTATCAAAATGTTATGGCTAAAGAAACAAAAAGTTTTATATAGATAACACCAACTTACGAAGTAAGAATTACCGCCAAGAAATGGGAGAGAAAGAGAGGGAGACAGACGCTACTATGTGTGCCACTGGTCCAGAAGAGAAAGAAATTCATCGATAAGCAGGACATCACGTGCCTGTGATGGGTTTCCATGACAACGAGGATCGGAAAAGCGAATTAGAAACTAGGGCGACCTTTTATACTATTAAATGTTGGAAATCTATATGGAAATAAACAATAATTCATAGAAATGGAGTTCGTTCTTGGCTAGATACTTATTTATGGAGGATGCATAAATATATATCCGGTTGATATCTATATTTATAGAGGATGCATATATATATATATATATATATGGTTGATATCTATACACGGTAACCTCTTCACGTATAGTTTACAGTATTCTTTGCGCTATTTTTTTCCAGATAATCTGAAATAGATTTGGAGATTATCAGAATATAATTTTTTTAAATGATTTTAAAATTAATAACAATGCTAAACTTTAAATACTAGAAACATTTAACTATTAACCACTGAAGTACTACCCCTATTAAACAACTACTCACTAAAGAGTTTAAATGGTAATCAGTTGTTATACACAAACTTTTATCCCGTGATGGATACAACAGTCAATTAATATTTCTCATAAACTTCTCAAAAAAGCAAACAGACGAACCTTTTTTTTAAAATAGGAGACCATGACGGTAATAATCATTCATGTTATAAAATATGAAAAACAATTAAAATCTACTTACCACAAATCCTTCCACGGCTTGAACGTTATATTCAATTATTAAAATTAATATTCGGCACTTTATTATCCGTATGGGTTAAGCACTGTATGCATTCTGAAGGTTTATTTTTCTGTGTTTTGGCACATGTTTAATAGTCTGCACTCATTTCTTTAGCGTGCGATGCGCATACTCCATTTGTGTTTAAAAAAACTCAGTAATTGCGCTCACTGTGTTAATTCTCTTTCCTACGCCATTTCGTGCTGCAGAATTCGTGAAAAGCGAATACACGACATACGAATGATAAAAATTCATCTTATTATACAAGCATCTGTTATTTTCGCGCTATTCTTTGGTCATTGATGCCAAAACAATGGTGATGTACAAAATTAACGAGAACTGATTTCGCTGTACACTTCGGGTAGGGCATAATTATCCTTTAATAATACTCCCCTGTGGGAACAGAAACTTTTAATCGAGCTTTAATTAATGAAAATTTTGAGGAACACTGTTTGAGTCAGTAATGACGGGCATTTTATACCTGGATTTGGTAATTCAAAGAATTTACTGAAATTTAATATATGAAAGGGTAGTGAATATCACAAAACAAGAAAAAAATCTGAAACTTTTAAAATTGAACGTGAAAGCAGTTATTATAAAAAGGGAGTTAACGAGTGATGTGTCTCCTTAAATATTTAACAAGTATTTACAGAAAGAGAAAATAGTTAAGATTACGAGTACAGTATTTACAGATCTCTCCGTAATATTATCGTGCTTGTTGTTGTAGGGTTTTAGGAGCATCAGCGACTAAGGCCATATTGCTCCGTGTATATTGTCTGTTCGTGTTCTGAGGTCGATTTTCTGTTTACTGGACGAAAAACCCGAGTTTCCTGGAGAAAAAACCGTTCTATCCTCGCCTGAGACATTAACTCAACCACGTTGTGAAAAAGGCCCCTAAAAATTCCTCCCGTCATCGACAGGACTACTCGAACTCAGGTCTTTTCCACCCGTTGCGGGGAGGACGGCGATCCTGCCAACTGTGCTACCCACGATGGCTATTATCGTGCATGATTGTACATTTTGTGGACGTTTTTCTTTAATATCACCTTTGTTCTTGCTTGCATTAAGCTTACCCTGTCTGTTTGGGTTCTTATAGCTTTAAAACGAAATTAAGCGCCTGAAAACGAACTTTACACAATGCTATGTTACTGTGTAATATTCGTTTTAAGGAAGGTTGCATATACAGTATATACATAAGCATCAATCCATCCGCATCTATAACTGTACTCCCAATAGACGGATTTTCATGAAATTTATATTTGGGTCTTTTAGAAAGATTTGTTGAAATGTCCCAAATTTCATTAGAATCGGGCAAATAGAAATCCGGAAATTATTATTATTTCATATACACTGGTGGGCAAAACTTAAAGACCAACACTATTTTTAAAGGTTACAACCACAAAATCTTTACTTAAGGTACTCTTTACTGATGAGAGTAGATTCAGTCTCAGCAGCGATTCTGGACGTCAGCTAATCTGGCGAGAGGTTGGCACAGAGTATCACCCCGCAAACATCACTGAAAGGGATCGATATGGCGGTCGAGGTGTCCTCGTCTTGGGAGGCGTTATCTTGGATGGACGTACACAACTCCAGATACTGGAAGGCGGTACTGTAACCGGTTCCCCTCTACTGTACTGATGTAATCCTTCCCCATGTGCGTCTGTTCCGAGGTGCCAGTGGCCCGAGTTAGTGTTTATGGACGATAACGCCACACCCCATCGCTGTTGATATGCTTTTGGAAAGTGAGGACATTGTTCATAAGGATTGGCCTGCCCCTTCAACCGATCTAAATCCCATCGAACACATGTGGGACGCTCTGGGGAGACGCCTAGCGGCGCGTCCACACCCACCATAAAATTTTCACCAGCTGAAGATGGCGCTGAAAGAGGAATGGACGATTTTACCGCAAGAACTTATCAACAACATTGTTCTAAGTATGGGCAGGCGGTGTAAAACCTGCATCGACATTAGGGATGGCCATATCTCCTACTCAGGACCACCTCTTCCCTTTGTTCCATCTTTGGCAGTGATGCATCCGTATCATGGCAGCCAGTGCTATGTTGCCATTTTTGAATAAAATCCCTCTGTACCGTTTTGTTTCCGTTGTGTCGGTGTTGTTTCCTTCATCATTTCAGTACCTCACGAGGTTCATTTGATATGTTTTTCCCATATCCAGGCCACTCCTATGAGAAGCTAGAGGTGAAAACTTGACTGGTCCTTAAATTTTGCACATTTTGTGTATGTCGCATAGGCTATCCATATAAGGTATGTTATATTTGAAGCACTATATATTATGTTTGTTATCGTATACTCATTGGAGGAATGAATGGGCAATATGGCGGATGCGCAAAAACGAAATGTTCTCAGTTCGCGCATAACAGTCGTTGCCGTTTTAGACACTCGTTTTATTTATTAATTTACAAAATACATAAATAAATCTTTACTAGTTGCTTATTATATTAATCATAGTAGAAACATGAAATGCGTGTTATATTTCAGTTATTAGAATCTATGAAAAATTAAGTAAATTGCATTTTGAAAGTGTTGACAGCATATTTCGATCTGAAGTACTTGTTGCTATTTGTATAATTTATTAAGTTACAGATCCTGTCTTAAGTTCTATTACATATCATGTGCTGTGATTACAAATTACAAAACAGGGAGTGAATATTACGTTGTGAAGTATGTGTAGCGAAGTGAAAAATACTTTAATATATTATTAGTTAATAAACTAGTAATTAATTATTTACATGATAATTATTTAATTTTCACTTCTGTTAATCACAAAAATTAAGAAATGCAATTAATTTAAGAAATGGAATTCGAATGCGCCTTAAATTGATTTTAGTTGCGGAATGATTTTTGCAGTAATGATTCGAAATTAAGTTGATAATGAAAAATAATATGCGAGAACGTTTGCTCTCTTAATTTTAGTAATTTCTAAACACGAATTTATTCAGACTTGTCCTTCTTTCTTTTCTTTTTAAGTTGGAGTTTTGAGTTAATTGCAATATAGTAATTTTTTGAAAAGAAAAATAGTAGTATTAATAGTAGTAGTCTATATAGTAGAAGTAATAGTAAAATAGTAGTTTTTTGAAAATAAAATAATAATATAATTATAAAATAATAAAATAAAGAAAGGAAAGAGCGGTCAAAGCAATACACACCTCCGGAGCTGCGAATGCGCCGCTTTTACTCTATGTCTGGGTCATATTAGGACGCCCATTGATATTTATCTGTGGTTGTGATCATTCATTAAAATACAACCCCTTTTGCAATTCACAGGTGCTAGTGTCCCTTTGAAGATATGGTGTCTGAGGTACTTTGTTATTATTTAAGTAGTGCTCGGTTTTGATATTGTGAGCGCATGTCTCTTTAAGCGAAGAGCCGTACGTTCACTCCTTCGGATTCTGTTGCTTTTGTCTTTTCTTTTCTTTCTCTATTTTAATTATTTTATAATTATAATCTTTAAGTTTACAGGAGCGAGCAAAATGGGTTTATTTTTTGGGTTGTGTTTTCGATATATTTTTAAAGCTATAAAAATTTTGTAGCTAATTAATTTAAATATTATGTAAGTAATAATGAAGAAACTGAATATTAATGTAATTCTGTAGATTTTTTAAATATGTTTCTCTTCGTGATTATTCCCATTTGCAATTACACTGATTTTTTTACTTTGCATATATACTGTATTTTACTTTCTCACTACTGCAAATTGACTGACGTCGGTTTTCTTTGATTCTTAAGTCATGTTTTACACAATTTGTAGAGAAATAGATAGTAAATTAGATATTTCTAAACTAATCAAAATTTCTAAACTAGTCAAAGGTACTTTAACGCAATTATTTTAGTTAAAAGAACAACTAACTTTAACTTTCAAAAAAATTAAATTAAATAAACTCTTACAAAATAACATTAATAAATATTTTTTATATCATTAGAACTTTGTGATGCAATTTTTTTGTTGTTGTTTTTGAAAAAAAAATAAAATTTACACATCATGCTCGTTTTAAATAGATTCGATCACTAATTTAAGTTATTAATCGCTAACCATTATGATTGATGAATGTTAATTGTATACTTTCCAGTTCAGATGTTTTTGAAGGTTCAAATTATAACTTAAAAAGTACAGGATTTGTAAGCACCGTTTATAAAACTTGTGTAAAATCCCTTGAGCCTTAACAATACACAAAGAAGAACATTTTCTAAGAACGTATGTTGAACTAAAATATTTTATATAGACGCTAAACAACTTACAGACAATGCATATTCATATAAACATTCAACTTTGACCAATAAAAATTATATCACAGAGGAGCATTATTTACGGTGGTATAAAATCGATTTCGCCACATGTACTCTACTTTAAGAGGGTTGCAAAATCCACGGAAGCGTATCAAAATCTCACGTACTAAACCCCTAGTGGAATTACTTATGGTAATGAAGGGAAAGACAGACATAAAAGCATATTTCCTGCGTCACATTATGCCCAATAAATACTATAAGAATATTCTTGGCTATCTTACATTTTTGTCACATACACCAGTACCCTGGAGAAGATTATCAGAGAGACGGAGAGAGTGTTTTAAGGCGACTTGGATGCATCCACTAACTTTAGAACTTTTTTTTTTATTCTGTAATTTAGATTAATATTTTATGAGGTCTCCTTAGACGCGGACGTTTGCTATCTCCGGTTTTTTTTTTCCATATCTTAATAAACTGCTGACAGCAATATGATGATGCACTTTTAACCGATTCCTTGTAAGAATTGTCGTATTACAAAGAGTTCGCAATAACAAAAAAAGTAGAAAGTCACATACTTAAGTGGGTACATGTATTGGCACCAAAAGATTATAGATATTACTAAATATTTACACTTCAAAACTGTATGCCTAAGAAGAATAGAATTTTACATAGTTCTTCCAAAAAAATGAAAACAAATGGAATGCATCTTTTTCTCTTATCTCCCTTTTTTTTTATCAAGAAACAGAGCATCCTTCATATTTGTGATTCTTTGTTGACTTTCCTATAAAAAGAAAAATAACTGGCGCAGGTGTGGACACTTTATTACTTAGGACATTCAGCTATAAACCTTGGATTCAGAGCAGATAAAAAAAGAAAAAAACTCATTCCTCTGAAGCACGAGGACGGCATATACATAACTACTAGAAAATGAAAGTATTGGATGTTTTGGAAAAAGAACAGGGAGTATGACATTTTTCGAAGGATTTCACAAGCAGAGGTGTCTAAGCTCTAAATACCCCTGGCGTCTCCGTAGCCAGGTGAGCAGGAGCAGCAGTGCGTAGCGCACGCTTCTTGATCAGACCGGGGTTCGAGCCCGTGATTACCAAATACGGAGGTTGCGGAAAGGTCAGGAAATGACCACCGCATATCCCCGGAGCAATATGGCCTTAGTTGCTAATGCTTCTAAAAACCAAATAACAACAACAACAACAGATACCCCTCTTAGATTCTGCCGAAGTGTTTATTTGAAGTGTAAGTTAATCCTTAGTTCACTTTGTTAAAATGGAAACATTTGTGATTGTGATAAAACCGTTTTGATAAAACCTACGTCAAAATCGTGATAGCGAAGGGAAAAACAAAAGATTTATAATAAAAAATGGAATATAGAAATCTAAATCAATTGCTCTGAATGATTTTCCATCTGTTAGGGTTATCAGCGACTATTTTATGCTTAACTATCTCAATATAAAGATTAATTTTACCCATTGCAACACCCCCCATTCGTCCTAATTATTAGTGACAGTAGCGAGAAAATTAAGGCTTTAGTAAAAGATTGACTAGTATTGTCTCTTATAAGTGACGCTTTAATCTCAGCCGGGAATGAGGTAAATATAGATTCAGATTTATTATTATTCAGTTTAAAGGTTACAAAGTTCCTCCTGAACAGAATGTAGGCCAGAAGAACGGTTATAATTAGGACATGTGTTTTATAGAACCTATTTAATTAATCACACTTGTTTATTTTGATTATTTTATTTATAAAAGGCAGCCCCTAAGCGTTACTTTACTATATTTTCTTAAGTCAGGCAATTTGAATATAGATGTCTCTTTCAAGCTATTGTATCTTTGGCAGGTGGCTTCTTTTATACCCATTTCAATGAAGATTCATTTTGGGGACGAAATACAGTAGTCTTGCTGCTATTTCTTTATTGCAGTGTCTTTTATTCTCCAGTTATTGGCTGGAACCGCTTAGTATAATAAATAAAAATATTCAATAAATAAATAAAAAACTCCGATGAAAGAATATTTGTTGTATACATATTTATTTTTCTTCGGGCCCTTTTTTATTTTCTTATGTACTGATTTTGTGCTTCCCTTTTATTCTAATAATCTTGGCCTTATCCTTCCTGTATCGTTCTCAGTCCATATTTGCTTTCATTCTACTCCATCTTTATGATTTTTGTCCCAACTTGAACGGTACCTTCGTTTATCTGTTAAACCACGTTCTTTTATCTGTTATTACCACTTGTTTTGCTGTTCCTTTCTCTGCAATTATTACTAGTTACTAGAGAAGTATATTCATCCCCTCTCCAATTGCTTTTGTTTTCAAACCTTTCCAGTTGAATTCCGTTAGATAATCCCATGTTATATCCCTGTTTGTGTACTTTGTTAGGTTATCTTATGTTAGGTTAAGTGGCAAAGCAAAATTCCTCGAGCCATTCATGGATTTGAACTTGGGTCTTTGAACCCAGTGTGGGAAAGCAGTGATTATAATCATTGTGCTACCGCGAGGGCATTTATGTACTTTACAGAACATATGGTTCCACTTTGATTATTTGTCTGTCTCTTTTCTTTCAAAGGTATTAGATGTACTATATGGTATGGGTACATGATCTGAAACTGAAGGCAAAAGTGTTAAAAAGTTAAATTTTAGCCTCTTGTGCATTATTAAACATTATGTCAAGCACTTGTTTTCCACTTGTCGGCAGTATAATGACCCTATCACTGCAATTCTTTCATATATTTTTATGAGTCCTAACTCTCCTTCCTCTATTTTTGATTGTAGTGTGTTTGTATTACTATCGGCAAATGATGCAAAAAAAAAAAAAAAAAAGCAAGCTATACGGCATCAACAAAAACAACAGTACTTCCTATAGAACCTGTCCATCCCCTCTCGCAGTTTGTCTAGTTCTTCCTTGAATTTATTCAAACCACCCACTTCTACAACACCAGACTAAAGTTGGAATAAACAATCAACTACCCACTGGCTGAAGGTAAAATTCCCGCACATCTATTCTGCAACCATTCTTCCTCAATTTAAATTATTGCCCCCTCATGTGATGTGAGCAAGAGGAAGGATGTCATCGACATTGCGCTTACGCAGTTCATTCAGAACCTTAAACACTTCAATCAGGTCTCGCAGGTCTCCAGATGAAGCAATTTGTAGAACTGGTCTTTCCTGGTAAGACCACCTTTTTCTTTCCCTCACTAATCCTGATGCTCTTCTCTTCACTCGTTCAAACAGATCGACATCCTAAAATGAGACCACCCTCAAGATGTGGCCTGATCATTGCCTTATACAAAGGGATGATCACCTTCTTATCTCTCCTGAAAAATTCCTGTGTAACATTAACAAAATCCCATGAGCTGTCGAGGCAGTCTGTCTGCATTGGTTAGAAAACTTTATATCTGACTTCACAATTATGGCCAGGTCTTTTTTTCATTTCCAGTAATCCCAGATTGATAAAGCACTGTGTGATATTGCTGCTCCCCATAAGAAGCCTTGCATTTTTAGATATTAAACTTCAGCTGCCATTTCTCAGCTCATCTACCTAATTTGTCTGAATCTTGTTGAAGTAGCATACCTGGTTACTGTGATTAACCACCCCGCCAACCTTTGTGTGACCTACACGCCTAGTATAATAAATAAAATACCTCCGATTAAAGAATATTTGTTGTATATGTTTTTTTTTTTTTTTTTTTTTTTGCTTCAGGCTCCTTTGTTGGTATTGATGTTGTGCTTCCCTTTTATTCTAATAATCTTGGCCTTCTGGTATCGTTCTCAGTCCATATTTGCTTTCATTCTAATCCATCTTCTGTATGATGAAAGCATATCAGGTTTAAACATTAAGCCTGATATTACTTCATCAATAAATATATAAAACAATGAGCTCATCATGGAACCTTGGGGGCTCCTCTAATAGTATTATTTCAAGAAGAGCAGTGTCCATTAATAAGCACTCTGTCTTCTCCCAGTCAGCCACTTCTTTATCTATACAATTAACTTGCTCTTAATACCACACTGCTCCAATTTTTATAGCAGTGTCATGTGCAACAGTATCAAAAGCTTTTCAGAAATCTACACCGATGAGCCAAAACATTATGACCTATGATGTTAGCCCTCCACGTGCAGCCAAAACAGCTCGTACCCGGCGAGGCATGGTCGCTACAATATTTCTAAATGTGTCTTGTGGTATTTGGTACCAACACGTAACCAGCAGATCCTTTAAACTCCTGTAAGGTCCGTGGTTGAGACGCCACAGATCGGAATTGCTGTTCCAACACAAACCACAGATGCTCGATGGGATTGATATCTGGGGGAATTTGGAGGCCAGGACAATACCTGGAAGTCTTCCTCATGTTCCGCGAACCAGTCTCGAACAATCCAGGCGGTGTGGTATGGAGAATTACCCTGCTAAAAGACGGCACCGCCAGAGAGGAAGACCGTTGCCATGAAAGAGTGTACCTGGTCAGCAACGATGTTTAGGTAAAGTGTGTTTAGGGTCAAACTGCACCAGGGGTTTCTCCCATCTCCGCGTAGTTTACATTGTGGTATGATACAGTTCACTGTAAAGGCCAGAGGTTTAAAAATATTATGATGTTTACGTAGGTGGTAGACGTCAGAGTGCCCGGTACATGGATGACTGGCCCCTGGGTATCCCAGCAGAACATCGTCCAAAGCATGACACGGCCGCCACCGGCTTGTTTTCGTCTCACGGTGCATCCAGGCGCCATTACTTCCCCAGGTAAATGACATACGTACCCGACCGTCCAACTGGTGTAACAGGAAATGTGATTCATCGGACCAGACGACCTTATTCCATTCAAGGTCCAGTTTCGATGCTAGCGTGCCCATTGTAGGCGATGTCGCAGGTGAACCGTGGTTAGCATGGGCAATCGGAGCGGCCTGCAGCTAACGCAGCCCCATTTTCAGTAGAGTTTGATGTACTATGCGTTGTGACACATTATTCCTGTCACCAGCATTCCAATTAACGGCTAGTTGCGCCACATTCACCCTTCTGTTGCCACGTACCATCCGGGGGAGCCTTCGCTCACCTCGCCGTCGGTTCGTGGGTTTTCCCTCCTCGGACCACTTTCGGAAGTACTAACCGTGACCGTTACCACGGCTGACTGTGAGCATCCCACCAGCTGTGCCGTTTCAGATATGCTCTGACCGTCTGCGCGGTAGCACAGTGGTATCGTCACCGTCCTCTCCACACCGGGTGGAAAAGGCCCGGGTTCGAATCCCGTCGATGACGCGAGGAACTTTAATGGGCTCTTTTCACTGCGTGGCTGAGTTAGTCAGTCTCGGGGATAGACAAGATTTTTTTCTCCAGAAACGGGTTTTTGGTCCAGCAAACAGACAAATCGATCATAGAACACACGCAATTAACACATAAGACACAGCACGGCAGATGAATTTAATTATTAGGGTGGCCTAAATATAATAGTTTAGTTTGGATATGCTCTGATCCAGTCGTTTGGTCGTTACAATTTGGCCTTTGTCAAACTCGCTTAAGTCCCCTGCCTTTCCCATCCGAAGAACAAGAGTAACACTGATTAACGGAGCTCAGTACCGGTGTTTTTTTATACAGTGTCTCGACCCGCGCACGCGCCGTAATTCACCTGCAGTTGCTTCGATTTGCATAACAACTCGCTGGTAATAATGTTTTGGGTCATCGGAGTAAGTAATGTCAGAATTATTTTTTTCGGCCAGTTCATAGTATCCAATAAGATTGGTCAAAAACATCGCCCCTTAAGTCCCCTGCCTTTCCCATCCGAAGAACAAGAGTAACCCTGATTAACGGAGCTCAGTACCGGTGTTTAACAAATCTATGCAGTTACTGCATTGTAATTCCCTTCCTGTCTAGATGGTCCAGCATTACCTGTTTAACCAGTGACTCCATTACTTTTCCTAGAACAGACGTTAGGCTACCAGGTCTGTAATTATTCATGTCATCTTTGCTTTTGTTGCCTATAATTGGATAAATCCCATCCACTCCAGGTCCTTTTTTTGCGTTTAGCTTCAACAATTTTTCCTCTTGGTTTGCACAAAACCATTCAGCTCCCTGTTAGAATTTGACACACTTTTGAGATACCCGATCCCTAAAAATCTCCTCATCTGCGAATGTAAATGCAAAATACCTGTTCAAATTTTTAGCAACCTAAACAAGATCGTCAATAGGTAAACTATTCATTCCAGTGGACCAGTGAAATTTATCCCCTTCCTTCTAGTGTTTACATAAGTAATGAAGTTTTTATTGCTTGTTTTTTTTTTTTTTTTTTTTTGTATTCTTTGCCAGAGACTTCTCATAATCTGCCTTAGATTGTCTGACCAGCTTTATGACTTTATCTCATAACGGAAACCCAACTTTTCGGGAGGGAAAACAAATGCGACCCTCGCCTGGGACAGACTAACTTAGTCGCGTTGTGAAAAACCTATCCAGGTTAGTTGGCGACTCTTTTTCGACTGAAAATTTCTATTTCTTTTCATAAACCATGGCTATCCCTCCTCTCTTTTTCACTCTCTGGTCCTGAATGCATTGTAAGTGTACGGCTGATTCTGGAGAGTAATATTTATTTGTCTCTCTCCTTCGAGCCGTATTTACGTCGATTCCATTATTTTATGTTCTTATTGTTTGTGCAAAAATATTGTTTGTGCCTGCAGGCGTGCCTTTTATTGGCTAGGCTCCTCACATTTTGTAATAAGCATTTTATTGGTTTAACTGATAAATGTTTGCCCATGCTCGTTGTGCCTTGGTCCGGATTTTATTATTGTTACCTAGTTGGCTGTTTTCATTTCATTTTCTTTTTGGCTCCCTATATTGCCTCATCAATGTACCTGTGCTCCAACATTCATAAGAATGTGCCTGGCCAATCTAGGGAGAGTTACAACGGAAGTTGAATAAGTTTGTATTTTGCCTTTTATCTTTCTGACTTGCACTTCAGTTCCATATTTTAGAAGGATAAAAAATACTTCGGTATTGTTTATACTGGGTATTTGGGCCCAATTTTGATAAAATTTTCTGGTTTCTCTGAACTGCTATTAATTATACAGATCTTCAAATATCTTCGATCGTTGGCTGTCCTGGTTATTCATACCACCAGAGTTTGGTTGTATGGTGCTCCACCATTGAGATTGACTGGTCTCGTCCTGTGCTTTCTTCAAACTCCTCCTTCTCACTCACTGCTTCTTCACAATCCATGCTTAAGTTTGAATATTTATGTTTGGGGTATTTGAATGGCTGGGATCTGTTAGTTTACAGATTTGAGTTTCCAGGATTATTACAATTGCTCTCTTCATTACCGCAGCTCTGCTCGGAATTTAGAGCCCGTGACCACCAAATACGGAAGATGCGGAAAGGTCAGGGAATGACTATCGAATATCACGGAGCAATATGGCCTTAGTTGCTAATGCTCCTAAAAACCAAATAACACAAACAGCTCGGAATTTATAGAACAGGTGATGGAACAATTTACTTCCCAAGGGCATGAATTTAAGAATTTTTTTTTTCTTCATTAAGTCAGGCATCTTAATATTTGCACCTTCCTCGCTATTATCCTAAGAGTTTAATTTCTCTTCTGGGTATTATCCTTGGTCTTGGTTTGTAATATAATTTATTCTCGCATCTTGCATGCAGTTGCTCTGGTTTTATTAATTTTTGGTGATTTATTCCTTATCTTTTTTTTTTTTTTAAACTTTGGCTGTTTTCCTGTGAGTTTTCGTTCCCTGCGCTTTCTTCATTTCATTTTTGGTTGGGAATTTTCAGTTTGTTTTCTTGTCTGTTTATTCTCTACTTCATAGATTTTTTTTTTACTGTACTAAAGGAGTCTACTGCTTTTGTCCTTCATCGCTGCTCTTTGATCGTGTGAGATCTCCATCTTTGTCCTCAGGTCATTCCTGTGTCAAATTTCATTCTCTTCTTGACATGTTGGGAATTGCAACTTCTTTTTGCGTTTCCCTGTACCGCTTGTTTCTAGGCATGTTAGTATATTGTCTTGCACTTAGGCGCAAGACAATTTGCACTCGTCCGAGAAGCCGACCGGGCTAGCCGAGTGGGTAAAGTACCTGCCCGGCAACCCAAAGGTCGCGGGTTCGATTCCCGCCTCGGGCTTGGATCAAAGTACTGCAAAAACCTTGGGAGGTGCAATATGGCCACAGAAGCCGATGCGCCAACAACTACCAAATCAAAAAAAAAAAAAAAAAAAAACTCGTCCGAGATGTTGGAAGAGGCAGATATGCAATTTGCATATCTGCTTCTTTCAAACATCTGACAGTTCTCTCCTTCTTTACATTTTGTCATCCATCCCCGTATGATTTTGCTGTGTTCCGCAATTAGTAACTTTTCTTTCCAGAATTTTGTTTAAAACATGCTGTAATACCTCCTTAGTAGATTCGCTACAGCTTACCTGAAATTCCTTTCTCACGGTTTTCCGATTCCTTCGGGTCATTGTTAGTTTATCCAAGTAGTTGATTTAATCCTAGCTGGAGTACTCTGGGTATTTGTTTCTAAGCAACATTTCAGTATTGCCTACATGCTAAAGCTTTGACTATTTTGCTAATAATTATTTCCTTGCAGTTTTTAGAAATACAACTTTTATTTCTTTGGCTTTTATTTCATCTCGTCTCTCTCTCTTCTTTCTGAATTGACTGGTACCAAGTATAAGTTCTTTACTCTTTACTTTTAAATATAAGTAACTTTTACACACGTTAGGCTGCAACTACTTCCTAAAATTAATCTTTATAGTACTTACGATGGGTTTGGCCAGCCACTCATTATATCACGTGCGTACAAACCGAAAACGCTGACCTAGATTTGAACTCCGCACCTACACGTAACCGGTAGGTCACGATCGGTCCTCTTTAGTAAGATAATTTATGAAAGAGTAACGCATGTTTGGGATAGGCAGGTTTAGCATGCTGTAGTAAATAAATCAGAAAGATTTATAAAATGCGATAAAGAATGAAGATAGTACTGAGAGAGTAGCTAGTTTGACACGATCAAATGAATCACCTTCCACACAACACAAACAATTAGTGGAGCGAAATCAATTTAGAAGTGCGCCAATAGCATTTCTGGTTAACTTTTCTAATTATCACAGTCTGTTGAAGAAACACCTGAAAGTAATACCGACCTAATAAACCGAAGGTTAACTGAGATGTGCTAGCGACACTCTTTAGAAATTCGATTTCAGTAATGGCCGTATCAGCAGTGCCCTCTGTCGGAAGAAGTTTTAAGCATACAGAATTAAATGTACAGAAATAGTTATAACTCTCAACCATCTGTGTCATTGGAGGGAAAAAAATGGCAAGAACGTTTGTAATATCCACCATACTGAACTCTGCGCCCTCTCATTAAATTAGTGTTGTAATAAATTTGTTAGAATCAAAGCCATGCTATTTGCCTTTTTAGTCGAGGACAAAAAAAACCCCTCCACACCTTAAAATATAAGTGAATGTTGATTATGTCTGGAAACAGTTTGTCACTGCCAGAAAGTTCGAAACAAGATGAGAGGAAAAAAAATAAAAATGTATGCTTTATAATAGTAGCTTGGCACACCCACATCTTTCTACTTCTAGCACACCACAAATAGCATGAGAATTCTGTTTTAGTATAATTTGACTTGTGCCAGTTTTTTTTCTTTTTTACCCTTTAGGAATGCCATTGGTCTGCTCTGAAAAAAAAAAAAAAAAAAGGTACCCTGCAAGTCACGAACACAAAAATAAAAAATAAGATCATTAGGGCATTAAATATTGCACTTTGTTGGCCACACTCGACAAATATTTCACAGGATCTAGTGAACATTTGTTTCTGTCATCACAGCATTATACACACAAGTGTTATTACATAATGCCGAGCAAGATTCATTTCTTTTAATTTAAATAGTTATATCGTTAAAATCAGTGCCAGCATATATGATCCCTTGTTATGTATCGGTGGAAGAGTTCATTCGTCCTTAATTCTTTCCTTCCTTTTAATAAATCAATCTCGTATTGGATACGAGATGTTTACGAGTAGTTATGTTTAAGCAAAGATTTGAACTTCAGTTATCTTCTGTATAACGAATGTTAATTAAATAATTTTTTATCTACTCCTATCTTACTTTCTAAAACTTTGTTTTCAATTTTTCCACGTCGTAAACAGAAGTACCGTTTATTATTCAAATTTTACTTTGAAGTGCTGCCTGCCTCGTAAAAAAATAAGATATTTTTAAATTGCATTGAATTTTCACTTCTTTATTACATTTCTTTAAACTAAATCGCTTTCATTTTGTAATTCGTTCTGACTTTTAACTGTTATTCCCAATGGAGATATAAGTATTGTTGTGGGTCTGCTATAGAGAAATGAAAAGAACGTGTGGCTTTATAGAGAAAGCCATACGTTCTACGACGAGAAAATGTATTCCTTCCACGTAAGGATATTGCATTCCTAGCTGAGTATTTACATTTGGAAACCTGAATAAATTCTCACACAATTCGTTAGCCAAGGGATAAAAAACATCAGAGAAACATCTGACATGTACCTGCACTTCCTTTCTACCTCGGAGGTATTTACATTAATGAATCTAAGATGGCTGACGTAGCCCAGTGGTCAGGAGTGAGAGTGCATAGCACGCGTTCCTTGAGTGGACCGGGGTTCAAGCCCGTGACTACTAAATACGATAAATATTTTGTATTTGTATTGATGATTTATTGTAAACTCTACTGACTTGGTTGTCGTGCCGGAGTATAAACAGAAAATTTATATTGGAAGAAGCAAGTCATCCTCCTCGAATACACATAAGGGGTTTTATATCATTTTCTGCAGTCCGTTTTCTCTTACTCTTACATAAATTTTCTTCGTATTCGGCTTCTCCCTTCTTCTCCACTTCATCTTGAGCACCATCTTCTGCTATTGATGACACGAATAAAAAGTTCCTATACACACCCTATTCTAGTTTTTTAAATTTCCGGCTCAACAAGTAAGGTTTGCGAAATTACGTCGTCCTCAGAGTACCTTTATATAATCTCTTGATTGTGCTAAATAAATCTAACATATTTTACAAATCAAAGTAATGTCAAGATTTTCCCTCTGTTTTATACACCTATTTTGAACTTCTCTATAAAAATTTGGTAATCGTCCCCTTATCTAGAAGATGCATTTAAAAGAAACCTTATGAGAAGCGGGGCGTTCGATAATATTCCATTCATATATTTAAAAAGAAATAATAATTCTGTTCATACTCTGGCACATCAATCAGAGGGGTTCACAACTAGCCATTTTACAAGAATATTATCATTGGCAGCATCTTATGATATGTGAATTCTAACTACGGTCGACTCAAATAGGGTTTGCTGCTGTAAATTCACGGTGGCCACTTGGCTACATCGCCATAGGGTAGACCACAATGTAAGAATCATGTGCCGTTTTGATGGCAGGTGATTAACTTCATGACCTGGGCGAGGTCATAAATTATAGCGTATCCGATTCCACTGCTATCCGAATGGGACCAGTGTGCTCTTGTACAGTTTTAGGTATATAATGCTGCGAACTGGAGGAGATTCATTACAGTATGCATTAGTGTATAGAAATTTACTGTTTTCAAAATAACCCAGGGAGATAGATGTAGGTAATTCCATGAAGTTGAACAGGATTTTCCGCATCCCACGTAACCAAAAAGCTCGCCAATTTCGGTATATGAAAGTAGCAATGTATAAGGGAAGTGTGTGTGTGTGTGTGTGTGTGTGTGTGTGTGTGTCGTCCTTAGTAATCACCAAAAACCTCTCGCCCTGTCAAGTGACAGATCCAGAAGGGGCGATTTTCCCTCCTCAAAGCTTGTATAAATTGAAACAAAGCTTGTTAAGATTTGTTAAGAACTCGAGATAAATTCAAATTAAATTCCAGCTTACTTTTAATTACTGTCAGTCACATAATATCATTATTTTTATATAGCCCCTCACTGTCAGAACCTGCCTGTCCCTGCTTCTGGCCTTTAAGAAATCCGTAATTTCCAAAGAAGGCCAGTGATCCGGAGAAACAGTCGAGCGCCTGCGTATAACAGGCGTGCACGCAAGTTCAGAAAGGGTAACATCCGCCTACATTGTCTGGATAGCAAACTTATCGAGACAATGTATACTTTTTTATAATTAAGTTGTTGTATAGGACTCGACTCGGTACGCAGTCCAACTATTTTAAATAAGTCTGAGTTGTTACTAAAGATAATCGAATTTCAGTAAACATTAATACTCTGCCTGATCTAGTATTATGGTCTCGAAATACAATCTTCATATATTCGTGTTTCCTCCGGATTGCCTGAAATCAATGACATTTCCTAAGATGAAACCGATTGACATTAAAATAAAAATAACACCTTTTCAGTAAGGAAATTAAAATTCTGAAAAGCTGTAGAGGCTTTTTTACTGCAAAAAGTGATACTATAGTTTTCTATTTCTGTTGTACATTACTTGTAGCGGCTCTAGGTTTACTGAGTTTTCGTGACTGGAAGCATATGAGTATCCGTTTAACACCATGACACGCACCTCCGCTATTCAAGTCAGGGAATAGTGCAAATGGATTGAAACTGAGTGGAGACTTCGATTAAATCTGGGCGCTAATGCTAAACTTCAGAAATTGGTTAATCAAGAAATTTCAGCACGGAAAAAGCATCCTTGGACACCTTGATATCAATTACTTTATTTACTTTATTTTTGTATAAGTATAACTTGGCATCTAGAGGTTCTTCAGACACATCTTTCACAGCCAATAATGGAAATTTCTTAAGACCCATTATTTGGTAGATTCGATAATATAATGTGTGGAAACTTATGGCGTATGTTTGCGTAATATATTCAATAGCAGGCAAAGACAGCAAGCTATTATTCCATTATATTGGACTGCACTCACACTCCAGAATTGACTCACTCAGAGGGGGAGGGGGGTATCGTTTACAGTACGATTATAGATGATGGATATGTTGCAATATATGTGAAAAAAGAACTTTCTTTTCGCACTATTTGTGCAAAAGAGAAGTTGTCATTATCTTAGCCTCGGCTACGACAATGGTAAGAATATGAAGCGTAGAAATAAAGGTTCTTCATATGAAATATAAGCAAACAGGTGACAGTCAATACTATGAAATATTCAGCCAACTCCGCAAAGAAGTGAAAACTCTCATATTAAACTCCTACAACATGTATACAGAGTCAGTTCAGGATAGTCTGCTTACTCACAGAGATATCAAACCATTCTGGAATTTCATGAAGCATAAGAACATAACCAGTAGAAAGTTACAACTCCGAAACGCAGATGGAATTCTCTTATCTGACGAATTCAGTATTGCTCAAGAGTTTGCCAAACACTTTTCTAGAATTCAAACAAATGATACATTGAGACCTGCCTCATTTCCTGACTTCACACCTGTTAAAGATGATATCCTCATTAATCTCTTTATCACTGATGAAGATTTAAACTCGGCATTAAAAAGCATGAAAAATGACTATACTAGAGGCCCAGATGACATTCCAGGCCTATTTTGGAAAAGGACTGTCACTACATTGAAACCCCTCATACTGCGGATCTTCAACCTGTCTCTCAGGCTGGGGAAGTATCCTAATCACTTTAAGCAGGTCAATATAGTTCCTATTTTCAAAAAAGGTGATAAAAATGACGTATGCGATTACAGACCCATAACCTTGCAAAACAGCCTGGCTAAACTCTTCGACACAGCAGTGCACAAACATCTCTTCGAATTCTTCAAGCCTTTTATCGATCAGAATCAACATGGTTTCTGCAGTGGCAAGTCAGTAGTCACAAATTTACTTCCTTTCTGGCAATACACCTCTGAAGCTCTTGATAACCACCTACAAGTTGATGCAGTCTACACAGACATATCTAAGGCATTTGATAAAGTCCCGCACGAACAACTTCTGGAAAAACTTAAGCTGTATGGCATCCGTGACCCTTTGCTCTCATGGCTACGCAGCTATATTACGCATCGTTCCTTGAGCGTTATCATCGATCAAGTGAACTCAGACTGTTTTATACCACTAAGCGGAGTACCACAAGGCTCTCCCTTAGGTCCTCTTCTCTTCATTGTTTTTGTAAATGATCTTCCTTCTTTCATCTACACCTCCAATGTTCAAGTTGCTCTCTATGCAGATGATCTTAAGATCTACTCAGCAGTGAAGGAGACTACCGATTCTCAACAACTTCAATGTGCTCTCAATAAATTCTCTCTGTGGCTATCTCTGAATGGCTTGTCTGCTAACCCCTCGAAGTGCAAAGTTATCTCTTTCTCATCTTGCAGATCTCCACAACTAATGAATACGGATTATAGTATTAACTCTGTGATCATCGAAAGGTGTGACCAAGTTAACGACTTAGGGATTCTCTTTTCCAGCAGTGCTAAATTCGATGCCCATGTCCTTAAAATCACCAGCAAAGCATTCAAAACACTGGGATTCATCAAACGGAACACATACAAGTTCAAAAACTACAGATATGCGGTTATCCTTTATAAAACTATTGTACTGCCAATCCTTGAATTCAGTTCACCCATCTGGAATCCTCACACAAAGACTTTAACTAACAAAATTGAAGCAGTCCAAAAAAACTTTATCCGTTACCTTACGTACCGCAATCCTCTATTCTATCACTCAGTGTATTATGAATCGCTGTGTGATTACTTTCATCTAAGGCCTCTGTGCACTAGAAGAGTTACTGCTGACATCGCCCTCCTAGCCAAAGTAATCACTGGAATTTATGAAGCATCTGATATCCTGAGTAAAATAAACTTCAATGCTCCCTGTAGACAAGTCAGGAACCTTACACCGTTTCGCCTTGACTCTGCCAACACGGACTTAATGAAATTCAGTCCACTGAACAGAATCAGCAAATCAGCAAATGACTCTCGCATTGACTTCTTTGACAACTCCCAATCACTGATGAACTCCATCCACAAGTTTGCCTCTTCACTTAAACTGCAAAGTGACTAGCTCACATCTAATTATTGTAGCTTATTATTCGTTATATTATTTTTCTATTCTCTAACGGATTAATTATTACTTGTTTTACCGGTAACTTAACTTAATACAATCCTCTTTTGTACATATGCTTTATTGTTTGAATTTGTATCAATGTTTATCGTCCTGTAGGATTTCACATTATTGTTATTATGTTTATTGATCTGATCTCAGATACACTGTTAATGGTTACCTTGTTGTGTATCTTTTTATTAATAAAATAAAATAAAATAAAAAATAAAAAAAATTGAAGAGCTGCATTGTGGGTGTCACTCCCTCAATCTAGTGGTTTCAGATCAGTGCAATCCGTGTCTCTTTAGAACACTACATACGCTGTTCTCAAGCGTCTACTCGGCAATGTAAAATTCTGAACGATCATATTCCTGTCCTCGCCGTTAAGCCGTGAAGTTCACTTGATAGGAAAGTCGCAATGAGAGTATAAAAGTTATAATTTTCAAACAAAAGAAGTTTACGACGCCCTGATGGAGGTATTTCAGCCACCTCGTTTTGCCGCTGTTATTAGGCACGATTGCACTCAGCCTAGCAAATCAGTTAATGGACTTCAGATTTTTAATATCTATTACTGTAAAGTACGGCATGTTTTTTCACGTAAATATTGTAAGATGATGTGATGTAAAATCCGACAGTCGATATCACACCCTTCTTAAGAATCGCTTGGAATATTTGCCTTGGTATAGAATTAACGGGTTTGAAGGTGCTGTTTATTATTATTACTGTATTATTAATTAATATAGCGAATGCTGAATCTCTAAATGCGCGAAAAATAAATTTAATTTAAATAATAAATTTAGTTTTTAAAATGTGTGTATTGTGATTTTTGTTAATTTTTTAAGACTTTTATAAGGTTATGGTTTTATTGTCAAATCTGTTTTACAGACAGTTACTTTTATTTAATATCCATTTTAAAATTAAAAAATCTTAATATTTTCTTTGTCTGTGTAATACCACAAAAGTTTTTATTTTTTATTTTTATATAAAATAAAATAGGAAGCTCGATAGAACCATTTCATTGCGAGCGTGGCTTTCCCTAGATGGGCTCTATCAGGTAACTGGGTATCTGCTGCTTATCCTATAGTTGATGAAGTTGGATTGCAGGAGCATCAGCAACTAAGGCCATATTGCTCTGTGTTTGTTGTCTGTAAATTGCGTGTGTTCTGAGGTCGAATTTCTCTTTTGCTGGACGAAAAACCCGAGTTTCTTGAAGAAAAAGCCATACTATCCTCTCCTGAGACCGACTAACTCAGCCACGTTGTGAGAGGGCCCATAAAAATTCCTCCCGTTATCGATGGGACTCGAACTCAAGTCTTTTCCACATGGCGTGGGTAGGACGGCGATTCTACAAACTGTGCTACCCAGGATGGCGCTTACCCTGTAAAACTCTATTAGTAACATAATCGTGTATATAATCCTGCACAAAATAAATATTGTTTACTCCGTACTTTTATTAATACAATAAGATAAATATTCAGACATGTATTTGTATTTTTTCTTATAATTTTGTTATTAAAATTCATATTCAGGCATATTTAATCTCATCGAGATCGTGCCATCCATTTTAGTTATTTTCATTTTATGGAATTTTCGTCTCATTTGTTCATCATTTCAGTCATATGATAGGGAAGATAAACAATTTTAATGCCTGCAGCCGAGAGGCTCTAAAGGTGAGAAAACGCGTATTGCAGCGGAAACCTCCCTATCCGACATGTGACATAGAAACAACTTCCGATGTTTTATTCCTTTCCTCATTTGAATGCATTATTTTCTTTTAGGAAGTCAGAAGCTTTCACGTCATAGCAGAGATTTGTAGTATCGCACATAAAGGAAGCTAACTTCGGAAATAATCATTTGTACATAGGGAAATCGGAGAACTGTTTTCAGTTTGGTTGTTCTTTAAAAGAGAAGAGATTTATGTTCTTTCACTTTTAAGTATTTTGGGAATTTCCGTTTGTGCGGTACCTGGAAGTAGTTCACACGTTAACTTTTTAAATTGATTTTTATATTTTCTTATTAATAGAATTGAAATTAAATGAGTAACTTTTTATCAGTTGGTCAAATAGCAATATAATAAAATAATTATTTTTCCTTCGCTACATAAACCTCACGAGTAACCTTCACTCAACTTCATTGTATTGTACTTTACTTAGTTCCTTCCAATTTTAATAAAAATTGAAATACAACACGTATTTCATGGATCTTCTGTAATTTAATAAATTAAGCAAATATTATAATTTTGTTTTAATAAATTAATAAAGTGATATGGACATGTGTTGTCTTATGTAGGCCTGCCCTAAACTTTATAGCTCATCTCCATGGTTCTCTATGATGATATACAAAATTCTGGAAAATGGCCAGAAATGAGTATAGTGCTTTATTTGTACGTGTTGTTTAGTTGTTTCTGGCCACTTTGCTACCAGGAAGGCTGCGTTCCAGTACCCGTCTGCGGTACAACAATATATATGTACTGTCTTAAATGGATTATATGCAGAACCCATAGGAAGAAACGCAAGTCGTATAGGTACAACAGTCTCCTATTATTACGGTGTTTAAAACCACAAAGAATCTCGCATCCACTGGAGATAGTGCAATACCAATGAATGCCAACAGTTCCCGTACCAGGGAAGCCTAAGTCTGGGTACGAGCAGGCGAAATTCCGTTTCTAGTAAAGTGATAATTTTAATAAATTTTTGAACAGCTCGACAAACCTATCTACAAGGGCTAAATGGTAGAATTTCATGAATATTGGTTCACTGGAAGTTAAATTGTTTCATGCGGATGGACGGATGTGGCAAAAACAATAGGCGCTCTATGCATTCGCAAATGCGCCTATAAAGAGTATAATTTCGTCTTCATAACATGAAAGCGAATTACCCTATTTTGTGTAATAAATTCAATTTGGATTCCCTTATTGATAAATTTAAATCCGAAGTTTTTCTTATCGTAAAGGTCGATGGAATTTTAAAATCTAGCAGCTTGTCCTAGATAAGATACATGACGAAAACATATGATCTTTGAATGATAAGAGGGTGGCTGTTTTTTTTATGTGGTATGACGTACCTTGCATTTCTTAAGAAGAGCGTGAGGGACGACTTAACTCTGGTTTGAAAAACCTCTCTGGATTGTTAAACACGTTCTACTGACATGTTCGACAGTCCAGTGATTTACGATGTGCGCCTGACCCAACGCATAAAAACTGGTTGTAGCATCACTTAATGGTATGTTAAGAAATTTCCTTTTTTTTGGGTGAATACTCTTTGAAATTCCAGCCGTTTACCAGAAAAAAGAAGAATAGGATTTATCTTATGTACTCCAGCAGAATTTCTCTTGGGAGTACGCAGCTTTCATCAAAAGATTTTGAAAAAAACGTGTTAGAATTTCCGAATGTATTCAGCGCCATTATAGTTGGCAGTGCGGCAAAAAAGGAAAGAAATTCAATCACTCGCTTCGAATGGCATTTTATATTTCTGAAGTCAGGAAGTTCAGTTTATATACATCTTCCATTAATATGGATATTTGAATATTAGCATAAGGCACTTCTCGCGAAATATAATAAATATAATTTTTCCTGTAAATAGACAAATCGTTTTAGAAACCGGCAAAGTAGCAAGATATATACACAAAACATGCACATTTATTTAATGTTTTGTAGTCCCTGGGTATCTTCATTTACCAATGCAGAACAGGAGATATATAGCACGGTATTAAAATTTAATTCGAATCAAGGCTTCTTATATGCACATACCAGAATTTTGGATTGTTAGTCCTTCAAGAGGGGAATCACTTGGGCATCTTACTTTGGCTTTCGGTTACTGCTCAACAATATCACAGAGAATTTCATCTGGATCGGAACCTGTGCTATTGCCATCTGACACAGGTTTGGCTCTTCTCTGAATTCCCACAGTACACGTTAGTTATAAAAAAATTGAAAACCTCAGCCAGTTAGCACTTATTATTCTATGTGCAAAGTTAATGGGTAAAGGTCATTATGCTGTGAATCCAACGAAGGGTTCGCATGAAACTATTCCTTGGTCATACGCCAAACCAAGATACATCCATTCGATGCGCAGGCAGTGTAGAGTGTGCAGCTGTACAGCAATTCGTCACTGCACGATCCATTGCTTCCATTCAGTGCATCATGAGATATAGCTGGAATTGTGGTGACAACTAATGAACAGTTGGAGAGCCACTATATTCCTCCTGCGCAGCTTCGTTTTAATGGTGATTAGTGCAGCATGTATTCTCTCCCTCTCCCGCCTATTACAACACATTTCAACTTCTGACAGGCTTATTGTGGTGTGTGTATAGTCACTAATTAGTCTTTGGGTGAATACCAAACGTTACTACTCCCTGTCCTCAATTGTTGTGTGATATTTATAACAGTTAATATAGGATTATTTTCTTGTTGTTCATGGTGGGGGTTAGCATATTGACCAATTTGGTCAGTGTGCACCAGTTCCTGTGCTATGCTTCGTTTGGTCTTGTATTATACCTTTATAAGTGTTTGTGTGTTCCGAGTCTGTTTGCATGTGTATGACGACTAAAAAAATCCAGAATAATTCATAAAAAACCCTATCCGCTCTGCCTAAGATTGGCTAGCTACAGCCTCGATTGAACAGGATGTAAGCTAGCCGGTCTCAGTTGGAGGGAGCATCTAGGGTCTAAAACTACCTCCAGGCTTCAACGGGAGACTTCGGGTGAGCCGTATGTTTTGCTAGGTAACAAATGGGCATAGCCGAATGTGGTGTTCTATTAAAAGCGCGCATAACTGGCATGTCATTTTCTATATATGGAAGTCTTTCGGCTGGGATCCGGCAGACTCCATTCTTTTAAACGAGATGTCAGAACTCTACATTAGATTTGGTTAAAATCAAGGTCATCATTAATTCATACAGTTCTTTCTAATTATGGAAATGTTGCGCTTTACTTGAACAGGCTTCTGAAGCGTAATCCCAATTATCCGTATCATCAGATTCGTCATTCATTTCTGAATAATCTTCTCTGGAAGGGGAGAGTGTTGATTAACAGGTCTTCATTCTGTGGCACTGAAGCAATAGAGAATAGAGTGTTGGGATATACTAAAGCTTTTCAATAGGCAGTACAAAAGTAGCAGTCATCATGATGGTTTGTGGGCTTTCTCCGTGCTCGAGGTATAAGGATTTACGACTACCATGAAACCATGTTCTTTAATGTTTATTTGCAACTACCACGACAGAAATGAGGTGCACAACTTGTTTTTATCACTCACAGACAATTCAAAATATGCTTATTTGCAGTTAATATGGACATTAAATTTACTCTAAGATTTAAACTGTACAAATTATTTATCAGTAAACAGGTATATGACCCACCCTGTATTGTACGTATAGTCGTCATTGAACTGGGTATTTCAAAGTAGGAAAAACACTCAGTACAGTCGTATTAGCTTTAAAGGAACGATAAAAAGTCTCTGATCCTGTTTGTTTATTAAAAAATATTTTTAAAATTAAAAGCTTTCGCAAAATAACAATTTATTTTACACTTTGTAATTTTTATTGACGTGAAAGTTTTGTTCGGAATGTTTTTGTCGAGAAAAATTGCATGTTTAATTTTTATTCTGTTAAAATATTTGATTCGGAGAAAACTATTCTTTTGTTGAAGTATCAAGCGGTGGACTTTTAGTTTGTGATTTATTACAAACGAAAATGAAGAGAAGCAACTCATGTTTTTTCCACCACTTGATGTTTTTGAAAAATCAAATACACAACATAAGTCTCCATCGAATGTTCATTCGCAATGTTTTATTGTTCTTATAATATGAAATTGCATGTGCAGCACGGGTTGAAGTAAAAGTAAAAAACAGAAGCAGGTGAAACATGTTTTTATCAGATGAAATCATTGCACGTTATTACTTATTTTAGCACAAACTGGAAGATTTTGATTTTGTTGTTTAGAAGCATCGGTTTGCTGGTTTCGTTGGATAGAAAACTTCATTTTCCAGGAGAGAACACCATGCAAGCCCCACCTCTTTCTCGAGTTCTAATAAATTGGCCGATCGTTTTAACGCACTTAGCAGAAAGTTTATGGCCACTGTAATAGCCCTGAGGCCCTTCTACTGTAAAAACAATTTCAGATTCAACCTTCGTTATTCATATGTAAGGCTGCATATGAATAACCAAGGATTGAATGCAGACATATTTGCCAGCTGATTAATTTCTTACCCTTGTGGGTAGCACCGTTGGTATAATCACCGCCCTCCCACACCAGGTGAAAAAGACCCGAATTCGAATCCCGTCAGTGACGCGAGAATCTTTATGGATGTTATTCACAACATGGCTGAGTTAGCCGATTTCAGGCGAGAGTAACATGATTTTTTCTTATTATATTAATAATATCCCCTCTTCCAATTAATGCATTTTCGTCCAGAAAACTGCAAATCGACCACAGAACACACGCAGTTTACAGACATTATATACGGTGTAATGTGCCTTAATTTGCTGATGCGCCTAAAACCCTGCAACCAATCAACTAGCTTAATTTTTTTTAAAAAACCTCGTTAATCAACCTTCTAATCTTCTGTCTGTATAATGATTAACTATTAATTAGATGCGTAAGATCTCAGTTAGACCAGCTGTTAATTCAGACTGCGACATCAAGAAAATGTCTCGATGGAATATACACGTTCTGGTCCACTTTCTCGCTAATTTAGTAGAAGGGAATTGAAAATACTTTCAAATTTCCCAGACGGGCTTATCACTGAAAATTACTAGGCAGTCCTAATGAGCCGTAATGACTTCCATTAGTGTTCATTTACGAACTAGTGCTCTGCACATTGAATTAGAACTTCTGACAAGGCTGGAATGAAACTAGAATCATTTGACGCTAATCTATAAAACATCGGGAACATCAAGAAAGCTGAAAATCTGAATTTCGCAATTAAAGTGTAATGAAAACAGGAAAAACATCCCTCGAGTTGATGATGAGGGAGATTTAAATACATAATAATGAAGCATATCGCTCAGTAGCTAACAGGTAGATAGCCTCCTATACTTGGTACCAGTATTTGGTACCACTATCGATATGATAGTGGTACTTGGTACCACTATCAAAATAAATACCAGTCTATAAGAGAACGAAAAACCAATTCAAATAATTTTGAAGGGATTTGCGTTACCTTTTCAAAAGAGCACGTGAAAATACAGATATGCATCATATACCTCCCACCTGAGCACACAAAGGAGACAAGAAACGAACTCTATGCTTGGCTTGCTGCAAATCTAAAGCCATCAGTCGACACAATAATAGCGGGAGATTTTAATTTGCCTCTTCCGAAACACAGGGAGGCCAAGAAAGAGCTGGATGCTACATTGGGTGCATTGCACTTGACGCAGCTTCCGACACCAGTAACAAGGGGAATGCAGCAACTTGACCTGTTGTACCATAGTTCCTTAGACATAAGGCTAACGCAAAACTGCATAAAATTTAAGTCGGACCACAATCCCATTGAAATAGAAGCAGCACTGAAGATACACAAATACATGCAGGGTAACCACACGAACTGGGAAAAGCAAAGTAAGTATCTTTTCTCCGTGAAGTATATTAATGCAGAGGTCATTCTCAGTCACCTGACTAGTTACAACTGGAATGACCTGCAAGAAAAGCCAGTAGACGAAGCTTTAGAAATGATCACTAAAAAGCTATACCAAACAGCATTGGAAGGAGCAGCAAAAGAAATCAAAATATCTGAGAGAACAAAAGAATGGTTTAACCCACAACTGAAAGAAAGTTTCCTCAGGAAGCAAAAACTGTATAGAAAATGGCAAAGAACGGGTCATCCTGCCGATCACATTCGTTATAAGAAAGAAAGAGCACATTTCATCAAAGCAAAACGACAGGCACACTGCAGTGTTATTCATAACAAACTAAAACGAGCAAAAAGAATTACTAGCAATAGAAATAGCACAGAGAATATGACAGAATGCATTTTCAAGGAATGGGCTAATAACACTTTTAGTAACCTGCATGGACTGAATCAAATTGAGAACACTGATAATGGTAACAAAATTTTGGAATTCCTGAAAGATTTAAACAAGCGAAACTATTCGGCAAGAGAGGAACCAACAAGACCTCCATTGAGTGAAATACAAATCACCAAAGAGAGCGTAATGAAAGCAATCAACGATCTGCCCAATAAGGCCACTGTTGGACCAGACAAATTTCCAATGTTCATCCTTAAAATAAGTAGCCCATTTATAATAGATCTATTACTGCACATCTATCAGAAAATCATCAGGTCAGGAGCTTTCCCGCAAGCTTGGAAAAATTACATTGTAACCCCAATACCAAAGATTAAACACCCCAAATTGGCTAAGGATTACAGACCAATTTCTGTTAGTTGCACCCTACAGAAGGTATTCGAAAAAGCGCTTCTTCCCACCATCAATCAACACTGCTTCAGCCATAGACCACCACATTTGCACTCAGTTATTTCGGGTAGATCAACAATAACAAACTTACTGGAAACCCTTTTTCGCGTGCAGAAAGCACTAAATGAGAAAAAGCAAATTGATATTATTTTTTTGGATATCTCCGCAGCCTACGACAACGTCTCAATTCCAGCGCTCATTGCGATTTTGAAGAATTATTTTAATGTAAGAGGAAATCTGTTAACTATAATAACCAGCCTGCTAGAACATAGGAAACTTATTGTTAAGCACCAAAAGCTACAATCTTGCTTTACCATCTCGCAAGGAGTGCCTCAAGGGGGAGTTCTTTCGGCTACTCTCTTCGCGGCCGTCCTGGAGCCGTTTCTTGCACGGTACTACAATTTTATAACATATGCTGACGATGTAAAATTCTTCATCACTTCCAAAGACCATGAATCAGCAGAAAGTATTTGCCAGATGGCAAATAGCACAATCCGAGAATTTGAGAGCTACCTGGATTGCATCGGGCTCCGTATTAATGCACAGAAGTCTGCCCAAATGACCATAAGTTACAAGCAGAATAAAAATGACATCTCAATCTCTGTGAACGGGTCTAGTGTGGAAAAAGTGCACTCTCACCTGGACCTGGGTCTTAAGTGGGATGACAGACTCACCTTTGCTCAACACTTCGCCCATATGAAGACAAAAATATTCGCCGCTTTATGGGCTACTAGGCAGGAACTGGTAGGAATTAGGGATCCTCAGCTAGCGACCAAGTACATTTTAATGTGTGTCCTGCCAATTGCAATGTATGCCTCGCAAATCTGGTCTTCAGCTCCAGATTCACATTATAAGTCCGTCCTTGGGATCGAGTACTAGTTCTTGCGATGGCTTAACAGAGTTGCTGGCCACCCTTTTACTATCTCAAGGGCCATTCTCTACTCAAACCTTAACATCACACCCTGGATGCAGCGGACAATTAACAGGAACATACACACTCTCGCACAAATGCTCACAGGCAGAGTGGATGCTCCAGTCCTGGATAATATTCTAGTTAAACCGCGTGCCACTGCTAGACGTTGCGGAGAACTAAATAATCCACTGCGTTCAGTCCTGAACAATCTTAGTAGCCTGCAAAGATTCTTCCCAGCAAATGCAGCGAGAATATTTAACTCACTACAGATAGATGCCGAAAAACTGTGTGAGGATGCAACATACCGGAAAGAGATCTTCCAGGATTCGTACAGACTTACCGAAATATGAATCGGCCGCAAAGTACTAAAGAATTGTGAATAAAAGTGAAGCTTTCTGCTTTAAGAACAATAATAATCTGTTGACTGTAAAAATATACCTTCTGTAACAGTTATGTTAATATGTAAGTTATATGTGGAATTATTAATGAATTGTAAATATATGAGCTGTATAATGTTTGTACACAATCATAAATGTGTAAATACTGTATGTATTAAACATAAAATGTGTATATAATATTTCGGGACGAGACTACGTGTTCAGTATATGTAACCCACTGCACGTAGTATCTCGTACCCTGATATGTACTTAGCACCCTCCTGGCACTTTGCCGTCCCGGGGTGGTTTCCTTATGGAAATAAACAGATAATAATAATAATAATAATAATAATAATATTCCAAATTCACAGAAGTCACCGATAGCTCTATTACAGTTAAGGTATTGAAACAGGTTTCAGCTTATTCGTAAATTACGGTAATGTCTGCGTTCACTACCGGCAATTTTTAAGAAGGTTAATTTGTTGGTGCTTTTGCAGTAAGAGAGCTAAGATTAAATATAAACTGACATACTAAGGCCAAAGTAGTGGGAGTACCAAAAAAAAAAAAAAAGAGCCACCGGTAAAAGGCATCTAATAAGAGCAGCAGCGAGGGAGGTTCAACTGGTGTTCAGGCACTGGGCCCAATTGAGAAAAGGGTGCAAGTACAGTTATTTGCATTATCAATCTGACTGCAACCATGATAGGAGGGGCCTGGTTTTGAATTCCGTGAAAAATTCTTTTTTCTTTTGCCATCTTTTGCCATGGTCTCGGCATGCATGCCCATGTTCAACGAGGTGCAGTGATGCAAGTTGCTTTAGGACCCCAAACAGTGCAATTAATGTCCGTATAGAGGCTCCTCGACCTTATTTTTAGGTTCTCCAAAATATGTCACTGGAGCCTTGGCAAGTGTTGTCCAAGTGTCCAGTTTTTCTCGCGTAAAACTGAGTACAATGCAACACCAGAGATCCCATAATCGCTGGTCAGTGTGTGGTCTTAGCGAATTTAATTATGGAAAAATTGAGGAGTTGTCTGTGATTAACTGTCATTATCATATATATTCGTGGAAGAGAAATGTGTGCTTGTCATTTTTTGGCAAGCACATCATCCACATTTACCATTTTTCGCAAACCTCCCATTCTTGGGTGTTATTTTATTGCGGAATAATGCGTAGGAGTTCATTGGCACCCATTTTATATATATATAGTAGAGTCAGGATTAGCGTGCTAATACCCAGAGCCGGACCAAGGTTTTCCGCGCCCTGAGAGGAAAGATTTTTCCACGCCCTTTTACTAAGGATATATATATATATTTCTTGCTTCATTGTTGTTGTTTTTGACGCCCCTTAGAGAATGATGGCGCCCCGGGCAAGGCACTACTAGCCCGTGCTTTAATCTTGAACTACTGATACCATTCACTAGTCCTCAATAGTACTGGATGTTGTCCCTTGGAGAGGGATTACTGTCATCCATAGGACTTGCACAACTACCTAGCAGGAGATTAATTCCATTAATGACAGTATGAGCACAGTTGTGTCCTACATCGTGGCCTGGGCGGGAACTAGGAAGCAGCCTTCCAGTGATCGCTGCTCCCTGGAAGCAAACTGGCCAGAAAGAACTAATCAACACGCACACCATGTCATTTTATAGTTATCGTAGTGTATAGTGTACCACGGCAGAGTTGACCTATCTTTCAGGAGTCGCCTTACTTAAGACAACACATCGACATGGGAGGGGCTAAAATTCAGATCCTCTTCACTGATCCGGACAAAATGTCTTTTTTGTTCTTTTTCATTTTAGTCAACTCTTTGGGGAAGTTTGAAGCCCGATAACTACTCTGTGTGTGCCACTAGAATGGGGTATCGGCGTATTGTTTGTAAACAGAGTATCTTCGTGTATTCACTTTGTCTGTTTGACTGCGAATTTCATAATGAATTATGGTGCTTCTTTTAACTGTTATCTAGCCGAATTTTAAGTAGGTAAAATTAATTTTCAAACGATAACATTTAGTTTACTAAGTGTGGTTCCTGAGAATTTCTCAGTATACGCGAAGACATAGTGGCATAGTGTTTTGTGAAAGGTGCCACCTGTGGTTTCCCACATCTGCGCCATGGTACTTTGTGGAGAAGTATAGAATCTCTGTAAAAGCCAGAAAAAGTGTAATGTCTGGTTTCTGTCAGAGTAGTGTTATGTTTTGTTGTTGTGTCTCTGGCTGCTTGGCCGCAGAGCCCCTAGTGGGACCCCACGTTGCCCGCCACCACCACTGGGAGGTGAGCCAGGCTGCCCATTATACTCTGGCTGGCCTTTGCCAGGGTTGCCTGAGCTTCCTGACAAAGGTCAAGTGAAAAAAAAAAGGGGGGGGGGAAGGAAACAGAGCAGGAGTACGAGTTAGAAGGAACAGAAAGAGGGAAAAGGACGGACTGAAGTTGAGGAGCAGTCCGCTCTTTGTGAGGTGAAAATAGGGGTCTGGGAGTGGGAGTTAAAGTAGCAGAGGCCAATGGACTCTGTATTCCGCACTCAGAAGTTCTCCAGAGTGCCACCAATCCCGCACCAGAATGGTACCAGCAGTGTTCCTACCCTTAAAGGATTAGCAAGTTGTCAAGGCAGTGTCCTCTAGCTGAGAAGGAACTAACCCACGCCAGTCTGATTCAGGCCTTGGGCAGCATGATCCAATGTTGTTCTCATTTCAGCAATCTTGGCTAGCCTCAGTGCGAATATTTCCTGCGCATACACAGTTATACGCAAAGACAGTTAATTTTTTTAAATATCTGTTAATTTATACATCGTTAACAATTATCAATAAAATCACTTTCACCCAGATTGGTTCTGTGAAAACGCTGAATGAGCAGTCAACATTATAATCGACCTATACGAGTAATTATGCAATAACAAAATATTTTTGTTGTTGCTTAAATTATATGATAAACATTAATCTAGATCAAGGGCGTCCAACCTATTTTTGGCTAGAGGCCAAAACAGATAAACCGCTGAAAGACGCCGGCCGCATATCTTTTCGCGGACAGCAGGCCACGAGCCACAAGAACAGTTCCTTACCATTAATTATGCATTTTGTTTCAAAATATGATTCAACTTTTCTTGATCAACGTTTATGTTTAAAGTTTAATTTTTACATGACAAATGCAAAACTGGTCACTTGACACTAATAATATTCTTAATTACGTGGTTGTAATAATATTGCTAAAAAATCGAGAAAGATACATAAAATATCAAAGCAATACAGAAAAATTCAATATTACTAAAAACAGATATTTTCAAACTCGGTGCGAAATTATATTTTGTGACTAAATTTCAAGCTTAGGGAGGAAGAGACTTTACACTTTAAGCTGCCTGCATAGTCCCGGCGCCGCACAATATCAAGAAATGGGCCGGGATTTGAGCCAATGTTCAAGACAATGGTTTTTCGAGCTTCTAATGAATATCAGCTGTTTTTCTGTCTCAAACACCTAAAACAATTTAAAAAGGTAAGATCAGAGGGAGGGGGGGTTCGTTCTTCGCTATCTGCATACTCCCTTTGCTCACAATGGTATTTTTTTGCATCTGGTCGTGCAAGTTAATGTGATGAAGTAGCAATTATGGGACGTAGTAAAAATATCACGGAGGTTCAAAAGGGCATAATTGTGGGAATTCGTGCGTCGGGTGCTTCCATATCGGAAACGGCATGTCTTGTTGGTCGTTCACGGCCCATTGTAGTTAAGGTGTACAAAGAATGGTGTCGAACCGATCAAATCACCTCCCGCCGATTCTATTTATTAAAGGATTACACAAGGTGGACTTTCGTACTGAGCGAATGGTGCTGCGCGTTGTACGGGCTCAACAGCAGGTCTGCGCGACAGTTTACATCGCAGTACAATATGGGGAATGCAAGAACAATATTCCAAGTAACGATGCGCCGCACACTCAGACGTATGGAGTTATGCAGCAGACAACCCAAGATACACCCTCTCCTCGCTGCTGATCATTGTCGACGGCGAATGCTGTTGTGTCAACAACACGCTGTTGGACACTGTAGGACTGGAAACGAGTATGCTGCTCGAATGTGTCCAAATACCTGGTGCAACACGCTGACGAACGCCTTCGTATGTGGCGCAAGCAACACGACTCCATGTACCTATCGTGCATGGTGCCCACTATCAGGCAGGTGACAGTGGTGGCATAATATGGGGCATGTTTTACTGGAAAGAATTAGTACCCCTGGTGCGTATGGGCCAACGTTTCACTGGTGAGGTCCACCTGCAGCCCCCCTCTTCCCTCTGTAAGTGGACAAAAACAGGACTAGATCGGCACTCCCTAACTTAAACAACCTTCATGGACATGGCACCCACGGTCTTGACACAACTCAACCAGATATGATTCTCTGCTAATCCTCCTGTAGGGTAGGATTTGCTAACCCTCCTGTAGAGTGGGATTTGCTAACCCAGCATTTTTTTTTATAATTTATTTTATTTATTATTATTTTATTTATTTTATTTTTTATTTGGCATTTACAGTACTACAGAAATACAGTGCTACTGGCATTTACAGTAGTACTGTATTTCTTCAAAACGTACATACGGCCCAGATGTGGGAAACCACAGGTGGCGCCTGACCCTAACACTATGCACCCACAGCTCTTGTCTGCGCGGTAGCATAGTGGTATCGTCACCGTCCTCCCAACACCGGGTCTAAAAGGCCCGGGTTCGAATCCCGTCGATGACGCGAAGAACTTTAATGGGCATTTTTTATTCCGTGGCTGAGTTAGTCGGTCTTTCAGCCAGAAACTGGGGTTTTTCGTCCAGCAAAACAGGCAAATTGACCAGAGAACACACGCAATTTACAGATATAATACATAAACGGGTATATGTAATCATTTACAGGAGACCCTAATATAATATTTTTTTTTAATACCCGCAGCTCCTAGGGTACTATGTGCACCCTACCATGTTGCATTTTTTCCCGGAGAGAAACAGGATCTTCCAAGACGATAATGCGCCGTATCATCGGGCCCGCACTGTGCACGAGTGGTTCGAGGAACACAGTGAAGCTATCACCCATCTTGATTGGTTTCCAAATCCGCCCGACCTCAATCCGATTGAACACCTGCGGGATGTTTTAGAACGGGAATTGAAGGGTATGGGCACTCACCCGTCATCTATTCTGACACTGCGGAAAGCCTTGCAGGCTGAATGGCTATCCACAGATCTCTACAGACGTCTTGAGACAGCTAGTGTAGTCAATACCTAAGCGAATAGCGGCTGCTATCCGTGTGCGAATGGTGGCGCGCGCACACGCACGCAAACACACACACACACACACACACACACACACACACACACACACACACACACACACACACACCGCCTATTGAAACTAAAACTACTGGGTTCCTGGTCTGCCTCCACGGGGCGAAGGTGGGGCAACGTTGGGCCTCAGCAGGGGTCCAGCGGCTAAACGACAAGATGAACAACGGTACATGACACTGCACATATACAATATCCATACACTTTTAAACCTCTGGCATTTCCAGCAAACTGATACACCCACAATGAAAGCAACACGGAGATGGGGAACCCCTGGTGCCGTCTGACACTAAATACACCTTACACCGCCTATTGCTTCACCATGTCTGTCCGTCCCTCCATCCGCACGTAACAGCTCCACTACTAATACACTATTTATCTACTACAACTACTAAACTCGATTCCTAGTGGACTAATTTTCATGTAATTTTATATTTTAGTTCTTTTACAAAAAATTGTCGAGTAATCCCGATTTCAGTAAAATCGGACAGATAGAAATCCTGCAATTATTTATTTTTTCCATATAGTTTATGGAAACAAGAAATCCTTGGATTAAATGTAGTTTTAAGAAAAGAATTGTTGTTATTATTATTGTTGTTGCTCTTATATTATTTCTCCCTGATTGGGGCATTCCACTCCGTGACGGGTACTGCTACCAAGTACACAGTAGTTGTAATGTCTGGTGTTACTGTCAGTCGAGGAAATCTCTGACTGTCCTACAGGTGTTCAGGATTGCGACTTTCTGGAGTTCCTTGTAGGTGTTCTCCTGGGAGACCTATTGCTGCTGGGCAGAGTCTTTGGTACCATACCGGTTGTTGACACGATGATTGGGATGGTTGATACTTCTTGCATATGCCACATCTCCTTGATCTCATGTCTCAGGTTCGTGTACTTCCTAATTTTTTCCTCATGGGGTTTTCTGGACATTGCTAGTGTTCGGCACTGCTATGTCAATCAGGTAGGTAGCCTTTTACATCTTGTCCACAAGGGTTATGTCCGGTCTGTTGTGCGGGGTGGTCTTATCCGTTATTATGGCGCGGTCCCAGTAGAGCTGTGGGTTCGGGTCTCTAGTACTGCCTGTGGTTCGCACTTGTACTATGGTACACTTTCTTTGATCAACTGGTATTTCCTCGCTACCTTCTGATGTATTATCTTGGCTACCTGGTCGTGTCTGTAAGTGTACTCAGTCTGGGTGATCACCTTGCACCCCACGGTGATGTATTGGATCGTTTCTGAGGCCAGGTGGCATCGTCGACATGTGTCATCTGACATTCCGGGCTCCTTTGCGATGTATTTTCTATAGTTTCTGGTGTTGATTACCTTGTCTTGGATGACCAGCATGAATCCTTCAGTCTCGGGGAAGAGCGTCCCGCTTGTTAGCCATGCATTGGGAGCAATGTTATCGATGTGATCTTGATGGAGGTCATTGTAGTGTCTACCATGGAGTGTCTTCTTTGCCCATCTTTCTATCTTCGTTTCTTGTTCTACGTTTGGGCTGGAGGGGTTTCCTCGCTTAGGTCGAGTGGATATATCACTTATCTATCTTCTTTATGACCTGGTGGAGTGGTACTGTGTTGTTCTCGAAGTAATCCTTTAGGTTATCTATCGCTGTTTTCTGTTCTGTCAAGTCTCTATCAGGCCTCTTCCTCCCTCTTTCCGAGGTATTGTTATTCTCTCCACTGCTGACTTCGGGTGGTGTTGGCGACTGTTGGTCATCATTGTCCTTGTCTTTCGCATGATATCTTCTAGCTCGGTGTTAGTCCAATCTATGACCCCGAATGTGTATGTTATTACTGGAGCTGCATATTTTGCTTTCAGTAGGCTTCTGAGTCTCCGATGATATTTTTCGGTCAGGCACTTCTTGATTTCCTTGTGTTCCAACTGCTAAGCCTGCGTCATCCATGGGTATTTGTAGGTCTCTCCTTCTGTCATAGCTTCGATCTCTTTACCAGTCAGCAGCTGGTAGTTTCGGCCAACTAATTTTCCCTGGTGCAGTGTGTGGGTCTTGCATTTTTCTAGACCAAATTCCATCCTACTGTCCTTGCTGAATTCTTCGGTGATCCGGAGTAGTTGCTGGAGTTGCTTCTCGGTTGCCGTGTAGAGCTTGATGTAATCCTTGTTCATCATGTGGGGGAGGGTGTACAGGTTCTTTCTTCCTTCTTTGAGGTTATATCCATACTTGCTGCCGTTGAGCATGGTGGATAGCGGGTTAAGTGCTAGACAGAACCATAGTGGGCTCAGAGCATCTACCTGAAAGATTCCTCTTCTAATGGGGATTGACATGGTTGTGATGTTCTCGACCTTAATGGTGGTACTCCATTTCGCCATTGTTGCTCCTAGGAAGTTTGTCACTATCACATTGACCTTGTAGATCTTCAGGGTCTATTAGTCAGCTATGAGGTACGGAGTCGAAGGCCTTGCGGTAATTGATGTAGGCCGTGTATAGGTTGCGGTGCTTCTTGATCTGCAGCATCTATGGTTAATTGCTCCTTGCATCCTTTGCTCCTCCGCTTGCATCCTTTCTGCTGTTCGGCCATTATGTTCTGACTCTCTAAGTGGTCTGATATCTTCTTAGTTATGCAGCTGGTCAGGATCCTGTACATTGTTGGGAGGCATATGATTGGCCTGTATTTCGCCGGGTTTCTTGTATCTTCATCTTTAGGCTTCAGATATGTGACTCCTTCCGTGAGAAACTTCGGCGGGATTGTCTCCGGGTGCCTTATCATTCGAGTGAACTGCTTTGCTAGGTGCTTGTGTGTGCAGGTGAGCTTCTTGTACCAGTAGTTGTGGATGTTATCAATTCCCGGGGTTCGCCAGTTGTGGGTGTTCCTGAACGACTGTTTTACTTCTTCTCGAATCTCCCACTCTCTCATCTCCTATATGTCCTTCGTTTTCTTCCGTTCTACTTCTATCCAGGGTGCTTTGCTGTATGTCTAACTATACTGTTCCAGATATTTCCCCAGAACTCTTCGATCGTCTTCTTCTAGGGTGGTCCGTTTCCTGCTTTCTCATGTTCACCCAGTTTCCTGTAGAACACTCTTTGGTCCTCATCGAAGATTCGGTTGTTTATTTTCCTCTGGAAGCTCTCTTTGTATCGGTGTAGTCTCTTGCTGAGTGTGAGGAGGTTCTGCTTCAGTGTGTCTAAGTATTCTCCTATTCTCTGATTTCTGGTATCATGTTTGCTGTGGGCGCTGTCTCCCTTGAGGATGCTCTTCACCTTTCCAATAAATTTCTTACTTCTAATACCCTGTTGGTACTGGGTCAACTGACCTATCTTGACTCTTAATTCTTCTATCTTCTGCTGAAGTCTTCTTTCCCAAGCTGGCGGTTCCTTCTGTTTTCGGTTCTTCTGCCTGGTCTCTGGTTTCTTTTCCATTAATCCTAGTGGCTGCTATGGCAGCACAGTATACGGCTGTGTGGATAGCGTCCAGCGTTATTATTAACTATGTGGTGCAAGGAAGCCTGAAGCTTATGCTGCACAAGATTCTAAATTACCCTGAGAGAGAGAGAGAGAGAGAGAGAGAGAGAGAGAGAGAGAGAGAGAGAGAGAGAGAGAAAAAACAAGAGTCAGAAGTAGAAGGGGAATCACCAAGAAAGAGAAGAATGATGATATCCAGCTCAGGACCCTGTGTGTACCAAGCCCATACTCACCAGATATGAGTCCCTTAAATAGTCCATGCGCTCTTCGCGTCTATTTTTATGCAAGAATCGTGAACTTGGTGTCGCTTGTGGAGAGATCCATAAATACACAGAGAAAATAGATTTAAAAAGAGTAATACGGGAGGAGAATAATAAATATTATACAGCTGCAATTAAAGTGAATGGCTAAGTGTAGTTTTATTAAGTATTCTATAAAGTTATAATTTTAGGAATTTTAATTGATAAGGAGATAACAATATTTACTTTTCATTTCTGTTAATCACAGAAAATGAAAAAAATATCATTTAATTTAAGAAAAAAAATCGAATGCGTCTGAAATGACACACTGCATACATTAACTAACAAACTTGTTTGCTACCCTCGTGTCACTAAACTGTGGCTTGCATAAACCATGCCTGATTCGCTTATGTGCATAGATGCTACGTCTAAAAATCGATTGTAACTGCTGAGAATCGGATCCATGTTGATATAAAATTTTTCACTCAGTAGGACCCAGTAATCACCTGAAGTTTTGACAAAGGCGCGGTACACCCTGTATAAACCATAGGTAGGCCATTACCACATGTAGGTTGGTGACTCTAGACATGGCACACAAGATAATCACATTTATGTTAGTTTACGCGTTTCTTCAATAGGTGTAGCAAATCGAATTAGTAAAGGTTTCGTTTATTAAAATTGAAAATGCTGTTTTCTAATTTTGTTGTAATCTCAGAATCGATCAAGTTTGGAGAGAATTGATAATCTTGGAATTGCTATCCTAATTGGTGAACGTTATATATCTTGTCAATTCCTGCTTAAATTTATCAGTAAAGCTATATTTAGATTAAATACTTATTATATCTAAGGTTGGTCTGCGCCATTTTAAGAATTTATATTTAGTTTATAAATAGTTAAATTCCATACAAATTTAGAGCATAAAGCTTCAGGTTACCGAAAAGTGTACAATTACAATTTCATTCCATGGCAGAAAATAGCTTCCTTGTTCGAAGATTTCATTCGATTTCCTTACATGTAAATATTCTATGTTAATATGTTCCAATTCATGGTTCACAGACAACTCCGAGTCGTGTTTCTATCCTCTGGGTGGTCCCCGAAAATTACCACAAAAGAAACTGTGACCTTATTTTGATCAAAAGTTGAAAAGAATAATAACTAGGAAGAATCGAAGAATAGTCTACTACACTGCTTGTACAGTAGTTGTTTTTAAAGTTATTTTCGATTGATTGTGTCCACACCACTGGTTCGCTTTTCTACTGGCCGTTCAATGACTGCAAATCTGAAAAGGACTGAGAATCCAGGTCTATATCATGCTTTATCATGATGTTGTTGTTAGGTTTTCAGGAGCATTAACAACTAAGGCCATATTGCTCCGGGGATGTACGGTGGTCATTCCTTGACTTTTCTGCAATCCTCCGTATTTGGTGGTAACGGGCTCGAACCCCGGTCTAATCAAGAAGTGGGCTACGCACTGCTGCTCCTGTCCACCTGACTACGGAGGCGCCTTTTTATCATGAACATTAACTATTAACTTCCTACGTGTTACTTTGCTTTTGCATTAATTTCTGCTCTCGTTGCTAGCACAGGCAGGAGCGCCATCCTCCACACACCTGATGGAAAAGACCTGAGTTCGAGTCCCGTTGATGATGAGATGAATTTTTATGGGTTGTTTTCACAACATGCCTCAGTTAGTCGGTCTCAGGCGAAGGTAGCATTGGTGGTTTTTTCTCCAGAAACCTTGGGTTTTTCGTCCAACAAAACAGAAAATCGACCTCTGAACACACGCAATTTACAGACAATATACACGGAGCAATATGGCCTTAGTCGCCGGTGCTCCTAAAACCTTACTACAACAGCATTAATTTTTTGTCATTTCTTTTTTAACTTAAGGCAATTTTTCCTCATGTTTGAAATCTAAATTTCACTGAGAAGGTCAAATTTTCTGCGGCTGTGATGTATTCTTGTTGTCTCTCAACAATAAATTTGTTTTCTCTCACACTGCTTTCAGATTTAGGCATACTTATAATTAACTTGTTTCTAATGCTGGGTTAAAGTCATATTGTTCTTTAAAATTCGCCATTCAGCTGAATGAAATATAATTTTAGCTTGAAGACCAAAGAACGAAAGTTTCTCATGTATATCAGTAGTGCCCAAATGTTCCTTACAGATATCGTGTACTTTGTAAAATATTTGATTTGCATTCTCTCAAAAGATTGCATTATATCTAGTCAAATAAATATATTCTTCAAGAACTTCCTGGAAGTGATTTGTCAAAGATATTTCTTGATGATAGCAACGTCGCCCATAGGGAAAAACAGGGTACATTTCCTTTAATAAAAATCTCTAACTTTCTGACTGGTATAACATTATGTACTTCATTTTTCAAAAGTCAACTTTGTTCCGAAACAGGGGTTGTGTAGGTAGTAACAGGAATTTCTCTTTGGGTGGATTCTTCTTTTGTGGTAACAGTAAAAGCAGCGAACGGCTCTCTTATTATGTAGTCCCTTCTAAACACAGCGAATGCATGCATAGCTGTTGTTAGAGAAAATTGAGTTTTATCATATTTATTGGTCTTTTTCTGCTGACTTGATTTTTACATAGTTTCTTGCTTACGATGGGTTATTTAAAATCAGTGCCGAGGCAGATATGACTCTGAGGTATATAATGTCTAGAAATAGAATTCTATTCCTCGGTCGGGTTCCTTGTTTAGCTGAATGAAAATCCAAGTTTTCCTCTGGAGAACCACGAAACCCTCGCCCGAGATTGAATACCTTTACCGCAGTGTGTAAACCTCCATTAAAATTCCTCCCTTCCCGATAGGATTCGAATCCTTGCATTTTTCGCATGGAGAGCGATCAGAATAGGAGAACGATCATAACCGCTGAGCTAGCCGTAAAAGCACTGCAGAATATACATTGGAAAATCAAATTTTTAAAAGAAGAATGGAACAGTGGATAGTTGGATAAGAGGAACTCAGCCAATGTGATACTCTATAGCCTAAGTAATCAGAGATAATATATTGATTAGGATTACTTCCTGAAATGACGAAGGAAATTATGAAATACGGAATAAAGTGTGATAAAACCGAGGAAAAGGGAAAACGGCAATATCATCTGGCTAGATGATTATATTCAATTTTCATCGAATTTCCTAAATTCGACAGTACAGACGAACTGCGTTGTCCGCTCTAGAAAAAGACTGCTTTTATTTATCAATTGCAAATTTGCATAGTGGTGGATGTTAATGACTTCTCCAATAGGCTATTTGCAGATAACAGACTGGTGTGTCCTTCATTTAGTAGCATTTCCACCCAGCCATCGTCGGATAAATCATCACTGTTTACACCATTAAGCCTAAATTTCCCATCAGTAGAATAAAGCAGTCTCGCCGCTCTTGCATTACTGACGAGAGTTGAAAACGGATGCTGAGTTAGCACACATTTGGGGCGGCTGCAGTCAATATAGAAAGTTTTGCTGCACAATGACGTTACAGTGAAATGTTTTTGAGGACGGATGCATGAGTTATCATTAGCTTTGTTAACGAATTATCTGCTAACTGTCTAACTGATAAGCTATGCATTTTATCATAGCCTTTTAATTTATTGCCCAACGTAATTAAATAATTCTAATGATAAATTAACTACGAATTATAATATTCTTGTTAATTATGATAATTTTTATGATCTATGTTAAGTATAAAGTCTGAATATTGGGACGGTAACAACATCACGAAAACTGTTGGTAATGTAATTTGTTTTCTTGCTGCTTCCACAGTAGTTACAACCGCTGTTTTTTGAACTGTGTTAAAATGGCCACGATTCAAGACGGAACTGGAGGAACTTATGAGCATTTTAATACCGTGGTCCAGGGCAAAGTTTGCATGTTTTTTTTATCCAAAAGGCAAAGTAGCCCGCATAAAATACACAAAATTTATAGATAAAATGTATGGACGCGTCATAGCCTTAGCTGCAGTAGTACTCAACTGCATTAGTGCTCATTCTAAACAAGCCATTCCAACCCTCTGGTGTGCTCTAGTACATAGAGATTTTGAACTGGGTTCCGTGGGAATACCATCGCGGGCAGCACAGTGGATATATGATTATATTATTCAGTCCCATCAATGACGCGAGGAATTTATTAGTTCTTTTATAATCTGGCTGACTTAGCCAGTCTCAGGCCAGGGTTGCATGATTTTATCTCCCGAAAATTTGGATTTGAGTCCAAATTTATTACAGAATACACAATATACTGCAATATGGTGACGCCTCATGTTCGCGATTATAAGGCGTCACTATATTAACAAGCTCTCATATTGACAGTTTGTTGGAGTTTTATGGGATTTTTAGAGAAAGATTTTACTATTTTTGTTTGTTTTCTTTTGTTTAATGGAACATAGAAACAAGTCTGGATGAGAGATTTTGTGATAGATTAACAGTATTTTTGGGGGCTGAAAGCCAACTTTGTCAATGGGAAATCACACGTCATATATATAAGTAATAGACATAAATAATTGAAATTAGAAAGTGATGATATATACCATCCCCAATTGAATTCAGTACAGCAGGATTCCCAGTACACAACTTTTGTATAAGATTATTTATATATAAACCTTAAATAAACTCCTAAATAACCTCATTCTATATGACATTTGCAGGAGGAGAAAAAATGACTAACTCTCCATTATTATCCCACTAACTTTAGCCTACAGCAGATGGCATTGCTATCGAAAGTTTGATTTAAAGCATTTTAAGAACATGTTCTCTTGCTGCCCATATTTTTTACCACTTACTTTGTCGCTCTCACATATTGCATTCCCAGAACGCCTAGAGCGTAATAATGTGTTTCTCTACGAGATATCACCAAAGCTTCGTACTTTGAGATGATGGATGGGACGCCTAACGTGTTGCTGTGTTCCCATCTTCGTCATAGTGATTGCACCTAGATATTGGTTTATAGCGACAGATGGAGAGAAATGACACGAAAATAGGTAATTACCTGCCGCTGTGAGGCGAATGTAACGAGATGATAAACCGTATCAGTCATAAAAGAGCTGTTTAAAAGTGCTTTGAAGAGGACAGATCATGTTGAGGTAGAGAACATTAGTTCTTGTTTGTTCACAAAGGTAAAAATATTATAGAGCAAACAATATACTTACTCTTAAACTGCTTACTTAACACATGAAAATACCAATTGCCTGAAGCTGTCAATCGTTGCTGCTGCTGCGCACACTACTGCGCATATAACACGTATTGCATCCTGGCCAGAAAAGCTAATTCAAGTAGGATAGCAGCTGAGTCAGCCATAGTTGTAATATCTAAACCTAGGGCATTTTTTTTTTCATTGCATTAAGAGAACACTGAATTGTTTGTTAGAAATCGACAGGGGCCATTCTTTCTGGCAAAAAGAGCAAAGGTCCATGTCCTCCAACGAAAGCATCATTTTGCTTTCTTTCTCCAGAGTGATCTTATATTATTGGAATTAACTTCAGTGGAACACATTTTGAAGCAACGAGGTCGGCTTTAATCTATATTCAGGCAATTTATGGAACTCTGTCTAGTTTTGTCTAATTTTATGGAGGGTTTTTGGAATGTATTTTGGATTTTTCCTGAAAAGGGAAGGAGGAGGAAGAAGAGAGAGAGAGAGAGACAGAGAATGAAAACAATTACAGTATATAGATTGTTTATGCTTTGTTTACTTTGAGTTGACCGATCAGCGAGGGCTTCATCTAATACAACAATTAGAATGCTGTTCAAAATGATAACAATCACATGGTATGACAGTGCTGCCACATAACAAAATGCTCCAAGACCGTCTAACACCAATTTATTATTAGCCCAAGCACGAGGGAAATGTTCACCATTGCTGTCCTTGACACATTTGGCACCATGAGTCTTAAGCTTGCTTTTGTGTGTGCTTTCGCTACAGGCCACTGTGCGAAGTCTGCTGTAAATGTCACATTATCAATTCGCCAGTAACAGCTTTCTCATATACTGTACACAGTGATACTTCGCATCGACAGTACCATCTGTACTTATGACGTAATAACTATCCGCTACAAAAAAAAGATCCCAAATATATGCATTTTGTAACAAAAGTTATTGGCAAGCAGTTATGACAAACTCTAGATTACCTCTCTGCTATATATTGTAACACCTTCATCCTCTTGATAATCATGCACAGCTATACACATGTATATGATAAAAGAATAATGCACAAATGCAAATCGACTGCAACTCATTTTAGAGACATATCATTCTAAAACGCTTACTGTTGGTTAATATGTGCCAGTATTTGATATAATAACTAACTCTGGAAATTAAAAAAGATGTACAAGAAAAATGTATTTATTTTATTCGCACTCGTAACTGCTCTCATTTATTTAATCTCGCTGTTGTATTAATGTCTATCATATTAATTTTTGAAAATAAAAAGCTTATAACATTCTTCAGTATGGCTGTTTTCTATTGTCAAGAAAATATGACTATCTTGAAAGAGAAACACCCTATACTAAAGTAAAGTAACATTGTTTTTCGTAACCAAATCCTTTTGCGAAGTGCCAAAGGAATTCGAACATTTCTATTACACTGGAACGGTTCCAATTCCTCCAGAGCAATTGGAACACTTGTATGCCAGGGCATTTGCTAGATAGTCTTCGATATTTCTCGCATCGTTAGTTTCAATTGCGCAATTGCATCACTAGGTTTTGGTGTTGTTGTGTTTCAGATCTGCAGCTTAAGTATTATGTACAGCCATGTTAGTAAAGTGAAAGACCTTTTTTATTTTATCTACTTTACTTGTGTTTCAGCATCACGGCTGGGCGCTGTTCACCAGATTTTTCGAGTAACTGCGAATTGCTGCTTAGATAATCGGATTTCCTTCTAGAGCATTTGTTATCGTCTCTTTTCGAATATTTCGAAATGTTGCTATAGCAACTAAGAAATGCATGCCGGCGAGGTGAACGACACGAAACGTGTGTAAAACAGCTTCGTATACAAAGGTTCTTATAGTGAGTTGGGGGGGAGAGAGGGGAATTTCGTTAAGACACACAACTACCGTAATGAAATAAGCTCATACGGTTAGCCAGCCAACAAAAATATTATTCGTTTCGCGTCACAAAGAAAAGGGCCTCTGGTGACCCACAGGATAAGCATTGAAATAAATACGTTTGTCTACTTCTTTTGGAACATTCATCAACTTTTGTATATTTAACTCCCTCTAAGATTTAAATAATAATTAACATATTATTTAGATCATTCATTTAAAATTAGTATTTCCAGTTAGAGAAATAAAATAACGTTATATTCTTTATTCGAATTGTAGCAAAAAGAAAGTTTGGCAACATATCTTTGCTCTTTCACTGGCATTGGATCTCGTGGCCGGATCAAGGATCTTCAGCACTTCAGGAATCAACAGTTGAAAGTCCTGAAGGCAAGATAGCTGAATGAGATCCAATTAGGAGATTATGATAGAATGCTATATGGTTAGAGAGTTGGCAAGCAGATCTGAATACTCCCTTGACACCTCTCCATAGTGAAAAATCCTACACGGACACATGTTTAAGAGGGAGTTAACTCGCAGTAGCTACGATCGTTGTCCTTCCACGCCATATAGAAAAGTCTCGATTCGAATTCGGTTAATATTAGAGAAGTTTAGTTTTGTTTCCCCTCCTTCGCCTAGTTAGTTAGTCTCTGACGGGAATTTTGCGGTGTTCCCCTGGAAACTCGGATTTTTCATCCAGAAAAAGAGTCAAACCGACAATAGAATACGCGAAATTTGCAGACAACACGATGTCTCATAACCTTAGCTGCTTTGAACGCAGACAACTTAATTTTTGCGCCCAAAATAACAAGTAAGTTATGAAATTTGCATTCAACTGGTCTTAGACAACGCACTTATAACCCTTGTAGCGCTGACAGTGATTAATTCCGGTCAATAGTTGTTAATAACATTTCTCTTAATGTGGTGTTTAGGGTCATTAATAATCTGCCTGGTGTTCACGAGAGATGACGTAATGATGTTTACAAAGGAGATAAACCCTATTATTCATAGTCAATACAATATGTTGAAAACGCCGGCTCTTTATTTATCACAACTTCTCTGGTGTTTTCAGGGTTAAAATTTGTAGCGATGTTGGAACATTCATTCTCCCTTTAACTTGTGACATGGCGTGCGGAGTCACTATCTAGTGTTACTGAAAACCGCAATAAACATCAAAATAATATTTAAAGAAACTAATAAGAATAACACTACACACTAACAAATGGAAATACCACACATATAATGTTGGGGAAATTAATAACACCAAATTAATAGCGTGTTTCAACCCATTTTTTGCATTTTGGTCCAATGTTTAATTTATTTTTTTTTAACTGAAAAAAATATTGATTTCGGAAAAAAAAAACCAAGCATGCCAATTAGCAATATAAATACTCTTTCACTGGGAGAATTATATTTCCAAATGGAGATAAACCCTATTATTCATAGGAGATAAAATAGCAACTAATGGCAGTTAAAAAAAAAAAAAAAAAACGGTTTATTACTCTCCTAAAAGTAATAATATTTTGTTATATATCCAAGAGAGAATGCATAGAAGCTTTTTCAGCGTCTGAATATGGAGCATATGGGTTTTTATTTTATTATTATTATTTTTTTTATATTTTTTGCAGTATTTCATGATACCATATTCTAATTACTACAGCTCTTCGTTCCATATAGCCCTTTTTCCCCGATTAAGCCTTTCTTTTTAACTGTACCCACAGATTTTCTGTGGGTTTCCATAGTGTTGTATTGCCAGGACAAGATTATGTTTTAACATTTTTGGACGACATTGGGCAGCGTCATCTTGATAAATGAATTCTCCGTTATTGAACAGGTCTCTCGCAAAGAGTATCATTTGACTATAAAGAACGTCTTTGAACGAGTACATTTGACAGCAGTGTGAATGCCATAAGAACTTTAGTCTTAATACCATTTGGTGAAAAATATCCCCAGAGCAAGTCAAACTTCACGGTATTGATCGTACATGGAGCATACATAGATTCACTGCAACTACGAAAAATTTCTACGTCAATTGCCGCCATTCAAAATAATTTTTGAATTAATATTCAAAACATTAAATTAAACTTCCCTCCACTCTTCAGACAGTGCTGATGGTGTCATAGTCCACTCAATTTAAGCGTGCTTTCCACTGTTGTTTAGGGAGTATACGCTTCTAAATTGGACTACGTGATTTCAAACCCGTTTCCTTCAACCTTCTTGCAATAATAATTGCAAGAAAGTCTTCAATCGCCCCCTGAACAGCGGTAAGCTAGTAGGGGTGATATTTACATTCTGAGGTTAAAGGGACGCGTATTCTGGGTTACATGAAGTAACATGTATATTTAACTAGAAAGATGCAGTATTTACAAACATTTTATTTACATACTTGTTATTTCAGTTTATGGGATATCAAGATATCACAAATTCAGTTTATCTAACTTTGTCTAAAATGTACTGAAAAATAATATATATTTTTGTATTATTTTTGAGATGAGACCATGCAGTGAACTATTTAATTACAATGTTATCATTAAAAACAATGCATATGAATTATCACACATTTTAAGAAAGCCATTTTAAGAAAATTGAAGGTAAAATAGTTCGATTGTTTGAGTCTCAGTAGTTCAATACAGGCTGTCGTCCGAGGTGTCTGTTCTTTTCTGTATATCCCAGCATGCTATGCCAGGCGTCTTGTAATGTCTTAGATACTGTTCGCTTTTTTTTTTTTTTTTTTTTTTTAACCCTGTCATGGTAATTTTGGCATCTGGTTTTCCTTCAACTAGTATCATCGAAGTCATAACGATAAACTTGTATATGGGGTTCCATTAGTTTCAAGTGGCTGTATGCGTTCTCTTGGCAGACTTTATCGAGATCAATGGTCAGATTATTAATCAAATTTACCGCGTATCCAGGAAACGTGCGTCTCAGATCTTTGAGGTTGTTAAAACTGTTTCTCTGTGGAGGCCTAGGATCTACTTTACTTCTTCCAACAATCTGGGAATTTTAATCAGGTCTGTGATATCAGGGGCGTCGAGGCGTCCCGTGATGAGTCAGGCCAGTGCAAGTAGGTTAGCTGCCACAATATGTTGTTTCCATGGGGTGAATTCGAGATTGATGTAGAGTTGGGCCCTAGAAATAGTGTACTAGTTGCCAGTCCGCCGGTTGAGACATTTCCGGAGCCAGTATTCAAGGCTAAGGAACTTGTTGAAATGTGTTGAAGGGGAAGAGGACAATATATTTGCTGCATATAGAAGTATGGGATAGAGACATTGGAGGATATTTCTTGACCAATGTAACATCACGTATCTCCTTTAGTTCCTGGCCCACGTTACAGGTGTTTCTACCAGGTATTTTCTTATTCCAATTATTTATGTTCACTGGTTGGCAGCAATTTCAGCACAAGCAAATTTGACGTTAATGCGGATTTGGCGAAGTTGATTATCTGCTCTTGAGTTGACTGCGTTTTGATTCTATTTGCATGTTCCTTCACTGTGAGCTTTTTCTATTTCCGTCATTTTCTTTAATTACAACCCAAACGTTGCGTTGTGTACACAAAACAATTTTAGTAAGTGTTTTTCTACACTCTTTTAGAGTTATTATTTTAGTAGTTTTCCTAGACGTAATATTAATCCCGCCCTCACTTCATTACTTATGAAGAACTAAATCACCTAAACCAGCAAAAATTACAAGATTGCTCTCTAAAATGGCTGAGGCCACACTGCCTTCCAGTGCTTGTAATTCACCTTGTACTACCACGTCTGCAGAGCATTACGTTGTGGAATGTGACTAATGCCTAATAACTGCCCTTGTCATCCCTCACTGGTGCCCTAAGTGCTAATGAAAAATTTCAGGTAGGTAATATCAACAGTCCGGTTGCTATTATTTTATCCATTAGTAATAATGTGCTTCTTTGGCCAAAATCGATATTTTCTTCAGTCAGTATCATTCTAATATAAATTTCATAGTTTTTTAGAGATTTTTGTTGATTAAAAAATTTAACATACATTTCTGAATGAAAAAAAAAAAAAGCTGAAACGGGCGAATTGCTATTAATTTGTTCGTATCATGTGTTGCTTTTCACAGCATTTTAGCCTCCTTTTTGAAACACTGCTTGAAGGTTTTAATTTCTGCGTAAATAGTACTAATCCAAATAAGCTAACAAGGTTCTATCTTAGGCAATAAAAGCCTATATTATGGACATGAATATTTTATTAACATTCTCTAGCTTCGATCTGTTTTAAAACACCTGTTACTCCATCACTTTAGTAATGAACGCGAAGTTTATGAGAAGTGTTCTACTGGAATCATAGCGTGATTTGTGTGTGTGTGTGTGTGTGAGAGAGAGAGAGAGAGAGAGAGAGAGAGAGAGAGAGAGAGAGAGAGAGGAGAGAGAGAGAGAGAGAGAGAGAGAGAGAGAGGGGGGGGGGCTCTGTCCAGTCAGAAAAATTAATTACAAAATTGGAAACGCTTAACGATTTGGTTCACTTCTATAAAGATTTCATTAGAATAGCTTGTTTTTGTATTTCACTATATATGAATACATACACTAATTGCCACTTTATTGGGCGCTCCTACCGTTTTCATGAAATGGAGCGCCTCTTCAGTAACATGTCATTGTCCTACCATTCAGAGG